>NW_020526031.1:0-100000 GCF_003368295.1 Carassius auratus | reverse complement strand
TCTTGAGCAGAAGAGACTTCTTTCAACAACACTAAACATTGATGTGGTGAGCCCGAGCTTCAGTATGTAGTTCAGATCAAGGAAACTCTGTTCCAGCAGATGAATGATAATAAATGTGCGAGATCTTAATATCTTACAGAAATGTTGATGATTTGATATATTTGATATATTTGAGAACAGAGCCACTGACAGCGTCTATAATCTCTAATGAAGTCTTCATGTTTCTAGAAGAAAGAGTCTCTTTATCAATTCTGGATCAGTTCTAGATTCAGCTCACATTAATGTTCCTCAGTTCTGAGTATTTCTGCATTATCTTGTTGTTGTTGTAAAGGCAGAGTTCAGCTCCACTCTCAAGGAGGACATGTTTCTGAAGGACTGCTGCTGTTCTTCATGTCACGTCTGAGGAGCAGCTCATAATACTGGTTCTGTATGAACTTACAGTAATGAAGCAGAAGAACGTGTCTATATTTAGGGGAGAGCGGGGTAAGTTATCACACTTTTCAAACTGTCTAGCATTTAATGAGCACCGTACATCACAATGATATAAATGTTATACCAAATGAAAGAATGAAGTCTTGGGCACGTATGTTGTTTTCATTACATTTTCATATGTTATATTGTTACGGAGTTGTAGACTGTTGAATAGAGAATGTGCACTTGTGACAACTTGCCCCATCGGCAGGTAAGTTGACACACTAGACTATCAAAAAATAAGAACATAACTATTTAATTATGTTATTGATTTTAACTTTAAATTTCAACCAGAACTGGAAATGTAAAAAAAAAAATCATGCCTAGAGAATTTGGAAAAAACTATTATTTCAATCCAAACAATACACATTTCAATCAAAACATGTTTAAGTGGCAAGACCACTTAACTTTGAACTTTAAACTCAAACGTTCTGTGGCTTGCACATAGATCCATGATAACTGAATGAAATACTGCAGATAACTCGCTTAACTTAACATGTTTAACCTCTGAACAAAACAGATTCCCTGTATCTGACTGATCAGACTCATCTTTAGAGTCACAATTCTGGCACACCTAAATTGCCTGGACTGAAGTGCAAGCATCATGGGCCCATTTGTTGATTTTTACACATTTTACCCACGACTCTTTTGGAAGGATGTTTGAAAATGGCTCCACAAAGTAGAGGCAAAAGCACTCTTCATCATCTGATGATGACTCTTCTATTATTTTTCTTCTTTTAACTGCCTCGTTTTTAGTAGGTCCAGATTTTGACTCACATACAACAACAATTTTGAAACCGCTTTTAGCTAGATTCCGCCATATTATTTTCTACTTCTAGTTGCTATTCTATTTCTAAGAATTGCTCTGGAGTTGGTAGTCCGCTGTCAGCAATAGCATTGCTGGGTAAGGGTGAGCTGGTGATAGCAGAAGCAGAACTGGGCATGCTGGACAGAACAGACTTACTGCTGGGGCATGGCAGGGCAGGGTTCTGAATGGGTCAATCTGAGACATAGGACGGTGCAAAACCAGTTTCCACAAATACATCTCAATGTTTTTTGAGCATGTTCTATGTGTTTTTTTGTACTGGGGCAAGTTTTCATATGTGACGACTTGCCCCTAAGTCATTGAGACAACTTGCCCCAAACTGACTTGTGTGCTAAAGTTGTCTAAATCTCAAGGTAAGCTCAATATAGCACGTCAGCTAAAGTATCAAAAGACACGTTATTGTCTCCTCTATTTTGTGCAAAATAATATTTTTTAACATTCAAACCTAATAAAGTTGTATTGCATAAAATGTAGAGTGCAATTTTTTTTACTCTTTAAGCCAAAAAATAAGAAAATTGAGCTAAACTCAGATTAGAGAGATCTTGACCACATTTGAACAGGACATTGACTATAGAAGAAGTCACACAAAGTGGCTATTTGATTTTTGAGATAGAGCCTCACGTTTATGTTATGAGTTATGAACAGTGTGACAACTTACCCCGCTCTCCCCTACATGTGAATAAGTCATGTGACAGGGTTTTTAGTTAGAATTGCTGTAGCAAATGAAGATTTTCAACCTGACAATGAAACCTTTTTTTTTCCTTTTCCCTTTTATTCTCTTTCTTTTTCATTCTTTCATTCATTCTTTGTTTTTTCCCCTTAATTTTCTTTTTCACTATTTTCTTTTTTTTTTTTTGCAATTCATGCAATGTTGTTTTTCTTTATTTTCTTTCTTTTTCTTTCACTTCTTTTCTCTTTCTTTTTTATTGTTTTTCTTTTTCTTTAATTACTTTTTTATTTTTCATCTTTCTTTTACATATTTTTGTTCTCCATTTAATTTTTATTGTTTTCTTTTTTCATTTCATTTTTCGTTTTTATTTTTTTTCATTTCTTTTTTTTTCATTTATTTATTTTGTTCATTCATTGTTTCGTTGTCTTTTAAACACACTCCAGTGTTTCAAATTGTGTGTGTAATGTTTTACATTGCATGTCAGTGGCATGTCATTTTTAGTTGATCATTCACATGATTCCTCTTCATTAGATGTTACACTCATCAACATTAATAATTATTCTTGATGAAGAAAGGTGTCTTTTTATTGTTTTTTGATTGTTTTAAATCTTAATTTTTATCTTATTTTCTGTCTATGGGATTTTTAAAATGATTTTTAATCTTTAGTTTTAGTTCAATAAATGAACTAAACTGTAAAGCAGCTGCCGCTCACAAACAGATGAACACGATTCATGATGGAAATGCTGATGATTAATATTAATAAGACAGAGACACTGCAGTAGTTCATCAGAGATCAGATCATAATTCAGCAGATACTCACAGCCGAGGCCATATCTGCATTTATAAAGCCATGTGTCATTTGTCATCATCATCATAAAGACTGGTAAAATCACAACCATGATCAATCCTAAACACAGGAGAGGAGTTATATTAATGCTGGATATTATCATTCATCAGCTGATTACAGCACATCATAACCAACAGCAGGCTCAGTCAGTAATCAGTGTTTTAATGTGTCAATAGAGAAGAATTCAAATGTCAATTAAAAAAATAAATACAAATAAAATTGTCAATACAATGACCACAAATGACCCAAAATGATTATGAATGTGAACTCACCTGCTTCACCAGTAGCTCCAAACGTGTAGAAGAGGAGGATGAATTGTAAAGTGGGCAGAATGTGAAAGGTCATATCAGCCACAAGATCAAATATTTTAAGTATCCATCCAGTTTTCTTCCAGACCTCTGAAACTAAAACTAGAAGAAACAGATCGGATCATCAACATCTGATTTGATTATTTGATTGAAGTTGTGAGTCATTATAAGAGCAGAACTTACAACAACAAAGGCAGATGAACTGAACAGAATTAAATAAAGAGACTGTGTTCCTAATTATAAAACTAAATTATGATTTTTAAGAAGACCACTATTCACTATTTCCATTAATAATCCAAACTATCAGATCTGGACATTAACATCTGTTTATATTTCACCGTCAAAATCTAGTGTAATTTAATTTTTTGTAATTGCATTTTATTTTCTCAGTCGCTTCGACAATTTTCTTCATCATATTACAATTTACAATTAACAAAGCACCTAAACACACACACACACACACACACACACACCAGCTAAATGATTATATTCATGCACTTATTAAAAGTTAATACTGGCATCAGAATTACAGATGTGTTCTCGAACAAATATTCAGCTATAGATGCACAGATATATTAGTGAAAACACGTTTATTGTGAAATTCTCCAGGAGGGAGTTTTATATCCTCTGATTTTGCTGTGGTTCTGAATCGCTCTGTTTATGTACATTATACAGCGATCATCTGCTCTTCTTCCACTCAGAATAAACTTGAATGTTCTCAAACTTCAATCCTGAAAACTGTTTGGGCATCTGAAGAACTGAAGTCATATCAGGAAGACTGCAAACATGCTCTCAATCAAGCAACAGTACAATGATTATGAGTATAGAAGTGCATAGAGTTCATAACTCTTCATATCTGTCCACTTCATCACACTTCCCTCTTACATCTTTCTCTTCACATATCCTCACTTACACTCATTCTGTTCATGCTCTTTGAATACTTTCCCTTATGTACTTAAAGCAGTGTGTGATTTGTGTGAAATGATTGAAAACATACAGTCTGTTTAGGATAATGACAAGTGTTTGGAGAACAGTGATGTGTTTGGAGAAATGTGTCAGATCGAGTGTAAAGTGATGAAGGTTGTTCAGATCCGAGTGAATCAGACTCAGAGATGTGAATCACGCAGAAATACTTACGGTCAATTATTTTGCAGAGGCAGCACGCATACACGATCACAAACAGTGCTATTATCACCGCTCTGTCAAACACTTCATAATTCGGAAGCTTTTGCCAAGCACTTTTAAAAAGAGCTGGAAGACAAGAAGAGATGAAAAAGAAGCTGAAGTATTATCAGATATACACACAGTCATAATATAAACACAGGTATGAAGCAGGACAATCATTAAACTGATATTATTACTGTAATCATCTTGCAGTATTGTATTTCACTGACAGTCTGTTATAATCTGAGGTTCAGTGTTTGTTTTCTGTTCCTGATAATGACCCCGTGACCTCTGTGCTGATCACATGACCACCAAACATGCTGAGAAGGAATTTAGTGGTGGTTTCAGTTTTAAACTCAGTGGAGTTTGTTCATGTAAACTGATATTTTAGTGTGAAAACACAGATTTCATTCATTATCAACAGTAGATCAGAGTGTATTTAATGAGACAGATTCAGTGAACACACATGTACTAACACACATCATGAATTATGTATGAGCTGCTTCATGTGTCTGAATGTGTTATGATTCATATCATACCGTTGATTTAGATTAGATACAGATCATTCAGAATATCTCAATCAGATTCTGATGAGCACAGCTTTAGTTTATTTTTGTTAAAGTCTACTTTAATGTGTTCATGATAATGAGGGATGTTTACCTGAATAAACAAAAAGTGAGAGAGCTAAATACTCCACCACATAACTGTATTTCAGAATCCATGATTTGATTTTGCCTGTGAAACAGAAAATATTTCATGAATACAATCACAATATCATTCACAACATCAACAAACTGAAACACAAAAGCCTCTAATACACAGTTTAACGAACGCTGTAATCAGTTCTCTTCTGGTGAATCCCTCACACACACATTAAATGATGTCTGAACATCTGGGTTTATAGTATCTCCAGTAATACACAGATCAGATGAATCATACCTGTAAAATGATAAATATACGGAGCTGCCCAGAGCAACAGGAGAGGCCTCAGGAAATAAAGAGCACAACAACAGACCGTCTCACTCACAGATCCTGAAACAACAAAATCATAATATAGCTGCAAGCAGCGATGGCGGGCTCAAGCCACCAATGCCATCACCACCCCGGTGGCATCAGGTAAACTGTGCCCAGCGGTCACATGCATTCACAATATCCCTCTGGCAGTGAGGTTTTAAAGGATAGAGGGGAGCGTAGAGGGGAGCGTGCATTTGCAGTGGCTGGGCCACGACTCTGGAATACCCTGCCTTTAGAGATCAGACTGGCCCCTTCCTTGTCTATTTTTAAATCTTTGCTAAAAACTTTTTTATTTTCCTTAGTGTACTGACTACTGTGTTATGCTACATTTTGAAATGGGTGGTTTTAAATTTTTTGTCTGGTCTATTTTTATGTATGTGTAATATTCTTGCTCTTATGTTAAAGCACTTTGGTCAGCCAGGAGGCTGTTGTAAATGCGCTATACAAATAAATTGAACTTGAACTAGAACTTGAACTTGATATGGCAGTTAAAGGGTTAATCCGAATCATCTAGACTTTAAAATCACATTCACAGAACAATATATATATATATATATATAACTTTAGTAACACTTTACAATAAGATTTCATTTATAAACATTATGTTTACATGAACAATATTTATATAGCATTCATTCATGTCAGTTAATATTCCAAACTTAAACATTAAAACATTGTTTTATTGTGATTTTTTTCCAAGCACATTTTACCAATTCCAAACCATATCAATCTTAATAACTACCATTATTTTTTTATTTAATCATTTATGAGTGCTATACAATAGTCCAGGAAAGCTGGAAGAGAAAAACAGGTCAAGAAGAACTGACAAAAGAATTGCAAAAGAATTAGGAATTCATGTGAAGATTAATTTTTAGTCAATTCTGCAAGACAGACTTTCAGGAAAGGAGGTGGAATAAAAATGAGCTCCTAAATCTTAATCCCAGATTCTGGAAGATATATTCCTCAAACCATCGGACAAGAGAAGGTGGTGCTGGTCCTTCACGAGTCACTCTAATCTGTTCATTAAGCCTATATATAAAGTCTTAATATATAGTATTTCACAATACTTCATGGTATTCTAATTAAATATTTTTTTGGAATCTTAGATCTCTCAGAACCTGACACATTGTAATTCTGAGACTCCAGGAAAGTGGCAGTTCTGTAAAATGTTGGCGCTGGAGACTAAATGCTCACTGATAGTTTCACACCTAATTCACTTAAAACACACACAAACACACACACACAGTGACAGAGGGACAGAGTGACATCAGATGTATGTTTTTTAATTTTCTGTCATCCATATAATGTTGTATAGTCATGAAACTATGCATATTTCCTCAGAATGACTTTTCTTCTATGTGTACATTTTTTTGAAGTGTTTAGAAGCTGCACTTTTTTTTACTGGTTCCTTTTTTACTATTATTTCAAAAAATCACCACGACAAAACCATTCAAGCTATCCAAAATTCATTCACACCTGTTCTGTAAGATTAATTCTTTAAACAGTGGTAAAAGAGGATGTGGTGCTGAACCTTCAAGAGTCACTTAAAACGTATCTGTCCATAAAGCCTATTAAGAATTATTCTTAATATACAGTTCACAATACTTCAGCTTGTTATTCTAATTAAGTGAGGGTCATTTTATCAGTAAAATTCCTAAAATACATATTATTTTATTTGAAAGATTTCTATAAATTATTTAAATCATACTCGTTTCTCCAATAATTATTTAAAAGTAATCCTATAGCTCCCTCTGGTGGCCATTATAGGTACTAAGAATTGCAAGCTTGATTTATAAGTTATGATAGTTTTAATTTTATGCTGGCTCTTGAAAATGATAAAGCTATGAAACTTACTGTGCTTCCTTCAAATGAGGACTTCTACTTATATAAAAAATTATGAAGAGTTAGAATGAAACATTTTAAAGATATAGTAAAATAACTATTGTATTTTTTATGTTACTTTAATAAATCTCTATGGCAACACCATTTAAGCTATCCTAAACCCATTCACAATTTAACATCTCAGTATATTGGCATCATGTTGAAAAAGGAGTATGGAGTAGTATGAGGAGGAGTATGAATTCATTTACAGGCTGATTTTATCATAAATCCACAATAAAATTTCTGAGTTCTGTATCAATCTGTGTTGTTGTTGTTTGTTTATTTTTATCTTTTATTTTTCATAGGAAGATAACTGACCCTTTACTCTCCTTTTTAATAAATGTGCTTATAAACCAAGGACAAGCTATTTATAGCTGTATTTATAAACTGCTTACTACTGACTATTAATTTTGGGACAAGGCTTTATAAAGCATGAACTGACTATTTAATAATGAGTGCAGTTATTATAAAGTGTTATCAATGAATTTGCTAATGTTAACAAATTAGACATTATTTTACAGTGTTATCAAATCCTTAAATGACTCATAAGCATTTGTGAAAGTTCTGCTTGCATTACAGCTTAGTATTGATCTGTGAGCTGAACAGATTTACTGTTACATCTATGAGATTATGTAAATTCAAATAAATATAATGTCACAGGATGTCATAGGTCAGTATCAAATGAGTTTGAAATTATTATTTGCAGCACAAATAAGTTTTTTTTTAGGATTTTTAAAAATCCCTAAAACTGTCAGAAAAAGGTTAAGGCCTAAGCTATTTCTATGTGAGTGGCTAATTTTATTTTTGTTTTTATAATTGTAATACACAAACTATGAAATTATACAAAATGTATAAAAAGATAAATAAATAAATACGCACACATTAAAAAAGCAGCCAAGTCGAATGAGTTTCCTTTTTTATATAGATTAAAATTGAAGACAGAAGCAAGTGGTAAATGTGGTCACTTTAATATTCAAATCCAGTAGATCCAGTTTATGTTCACGTGGCTGTTTTCGTTTATATTCGCCAAGCTATTATGTGTTTTGAAATAATCTTGTCCGTTATGTGTTCGTTCGTACGACGAAAGCCAGAATCCTGCAGCTCGAGAGATATGTTATTCTGCCAGTCGCGCTTTCAAATAGTCTTGCACACTTAAACGGGTCACAAACACCTGCATTTAGCTCTTGTAGTGTTACAATGGGTTTATTGTGTGCATTTGTGGTAATATTTTATTTAAAAAAGCTCTTAAACAAGAATAAATTCGTTTGTTTTGAGCTCGACACTGTACGCGCTGATCGGAGCGGTGATTTCAGATAGGCAAGCCACAAATATTTCATTTTCACACAAACAGTTCAAAAACATCTGAATTTAGCTCTTGGTGTGTTCTAATTGGTTGATTGTGTGATATCGCTGTAATAATTTATTTTTAAAAGCTTTAAAACAGGAATAAATTCGTTTTCTCTGAGCTCTTTACTCCAGACGCTAGTGATCACAGCGGTGATTCATCTCTCCTATTTCTCACGTATCTCTGGCCAGAAATAATTTATCCATGAGCCCTGAACCGGTAATAATCAGATATGTTGGTTTAGCTTGTCAGTGTGAATTAAATCTAAGTATTTGTTTGTATTTTTAACCGATTTAAAAGTGAAAGTAAAAGTTCGGGAATTGAACCTGTAGGGGCGCTATTTCTCTCAGACAATGGAAGTCTAAGCACACACACTCAAACAGAGGGACAGAGTGAGATGAGATGTCTGACAGTTTTTTAATTTTCTGTTATCCATACAGTGTTGTAAAGTCGTTAAACTATGCATATTTCCTCAGAATGACTTTTTCATCTGTATGAAAAAATTCTTTGACGTGTTTGGAAGCTGCAATTTAAAAATACAATAATGATTCCCTTTGTAAGGTCATTTAAAAAAATCACCACGGCAAAACCATTCAAGCTATCCAAAATCCATTCACAATTTAAGTTCCTATCAGAAATACTGATGTGTGTTCAGAGTTTTGTGAAATTCTAAGTATGTTATTTGCCTCAAAATCACCTGAGAAGTATTCCAGTTTGACATGTTGCCACGCCAACAATTTTTTAGATATCAATATCCCCCTTGCAGATTTATATCGGCTGTGTTTTAACATTATTCTGATGAAGTTTGAAGCAAATCGAGTAATAATAAGATGCTGAATTCAAATCATTTTGAAAATGACACACTTCCTTCTGCCAGTTGGTGGCGCTATAACTTTGACTCCTAATAGTCACATATATGCGATCGACATCATACAACGAATAATCTGATGAAGTTTGATTAAAATCAGGAAATGTATGTGGACGGTATTAGACACTTCCTGTTTCTCATTTCTCGCCATAATTTCAACGCCTCGCCACGAGCAAACCGTTCGAGATATCAAAAATCCCCTGGCAATTTTTCATCCCCAGTGTCTTGAGATCATGTTGACCGAGTTTGGCGACAATCGAGAAAAAAACCTATGACAAGTATTTCAAATTCCAGAGCATGCGCTTTTTACATAACTCTAAATAGCTGACTTCCTGATGGGCGGAGCCTATGACATGCAATACGAAAGTTGTTTGGCACGATGAGATCTATATGTGTACTGAGTTTCATATGAATATGTGCAAGTATGTGTGAGCTATACATCAACATTTCTGACTGTGTTCCAGGGGGCGCCGTAGAGCCCCTGTGCCACGCCCGGGTCCCAGCCTCTGCAGGCTCCTAAAGGCCACAGATTCCAAAGTGTGCGCAAATTTTCAAGAGTTTTTGAGTATGTTAAGGACCCCAAAAGCCCCCACAACTTTGACGAAAAATTTGAATACTAAACCCTAAATAGCCAACTTCCTGTTGGGCGGAGCCTATGATATGCAATACAAAAGTTGTTTGGATTGATGAGATTTATATGTGTACCGAGTTTCATACGTCTACGAGCAAGAATGTATGATATATGGCCCTCCATATTCCAGGGGGCGCTGTAGAGCCCCTGTGCCACGCCCGTGTATCAGTCTCTGCCCGGCCCTAATGGCCGCAGGTTCCAATCTGTGTGCCAATTTTCAAGACTTTTTAAGCACGTTAAGGGCCCCAAAAGCCCCCGAGACGTTGGAAAAAAATAATAATAATAATAATAATAATAATAAAAAATAATCCTAAGGAAAACAATAGGCCTCTCGCCCTTTGGGCTTGAGCCCTAATTAATATATCTGCACTAACAAAAAACGATTTTACTGAGTTATAATAATGCATTGATTGAATCACTGACCTTCGGAAACACCCCAGAGGACGAAAGCTAGAAACATCAGAAGATTTGGACAGAAGACTAGAGACATGTGCAGACGAAAGACTGGATCTAGAGAGAAAACACAGAGAACTCACATTCAGTCACATGGAGTTTATTAAATATTCATCCCACTGGTAACACTTTTGTCCTTCCAAAACTGCAGAAATGTAGAAGAAACAGATTAAATGAGATTATTATGGAGCATGGTTATAACTGTGTCTTTTTCTCCTGGCATTATTCAGTTAAGATCCTGTCTACAATACTCTATTACTGAAGGACAGGATTTTAATTTCTTTCACTAGCACTTGGGGCTGAACTAAGGATTCAAATGCCGTCATAAAAAGGGCAGAGTTAAGCAGAACTCGGCTCATCCACAGTGAAGGACCAGGATGTTGAATTGGACGCTAGCAGTGTAGCTAGCAGTAAACCCCAGTCTGAGCACATCTGCACAAACACTAGCCAGGATCTAGACTCAGACTCTGGATGTAATGAGAAGTGACTTTGACTAAAAAGGAGGTTAAAACGGATTTGTGAGACTAAGAGCGCATAAGCAACATGGAGGCATTAGCAATAATAAAAAAAATGTGGTTCCTTTTATTTTTTGAGCATTATATATATATATATATATATATATATATTTTTTTTTTTTTTTTTTTTTTCTGAAATAAATTATTGAAATTTCTACTTTTATTTAGCAAGGACGCATTAAATTGATTAAAAGTGATGATACAGACATTTATAATGTTACAAAAGATTTATATTTCAGTTAAATGCTATTTTTCTAAACTTTCTAATCATCAAAGAAACCTAAAAAAAATCTAATCTGTTTTCAACACAATAATAATAATAATCAGAAATGTTTCTTGAAGATCACGTGACACTGAAGACTGGAGGAATGATGCTGAAAATACAGCTGCACATCACAGAAATAAATTACACTTTAAACTATATTCACATATAAAACAGTTATTTTAAATAGTAAAAATATTTGTTACTGTATTTTGGATCAAATAAATGCAGGCTTGATGAGCAGCAGAGACGTCTTCATAAAAACATAAAAAAACTAACTGTTCAAAAACTATTGACTTGTAGTGTACACACACACAGTTTTTGTGTTATATTGTAGTGTATTGTATTCTTATTATTTTAGTTATTTGTTTATTTATTTTACCTCCAGTGCCAGGGCTTACTGTTATATACTGTTATACTGTTACATTATTATGTTGCAAAATCATGTTTCACTGTCTGGGGTGTGTGGAGTGAACAGCACATAAGGGGTTAATTCTCATGTATGATACTGTTCATGATGTTCTGCTAACTCTTATGAGATTCACATTCACTGACACTGAAACATGCTTTGGGCTGGGCTAGTTAGGTTTATATCTAGTGAATGTACAGCCTGTTCAGTGGTGCAACATAATTCATACTGTAACTAGTTATTTACATTCCCGCTTGCTCTACACTAGACAATTACTAACACTAGCAACATGCTATCATTAATATTCTCACTGTTAACATGATGAAGAAGATAAAGACTGGCTGACTGGATCAAACAAGACCATCACCATGTCTCAAAGTTAAGAGTGCTTGACAGTGTGAGTCCAAAGAGTCCACCCACATCTCTACAATGTTCTGATCCAAAGACTGGTTACTAGGGGGATGTAAGTGGTTGCTAGGGCATGGCCAGGAAGTTACAGTGTCAATGTTTGTTGGCTGTTTGTTAGACTGAGTGAAATACGTCTCTACAACAGTCTGATGCAGAGATATTGTCACAAAGTTCAGTGTTTAGTCTATGGGAGTTTTTCACCTGTTGTGAACATCATTTGTCCAATAGCTTCAATGTTATAAAAGTCATCAAAGTGTTTAATTTGTGTTGAAACAGAAGCGTTGTGAGATGGTAATATTGATGCTTCACAAGCTCCACTCACTAATTACGATGAATCAAACTCACTTCAGTATGTTTACTGGAAACACAGATAGAGCATATAGAGCTAAACAATTCAATTAACCTGTTGATTAAGACTATTAGATTAGGACTTTTTTATCTGTTCACTCACCTAGTAGTCTTGGTACCAAATTTGTCTTGGCTGAAAACACATCTCTCCAATTACTGTAAACTGTACATATGTATTCTCCAGCATCTTCAACTCTCAGTTTGTCCAGACGGAGGGAGAAGTTTCCACTCTGAAACTGATCAGTGAAGAAACATGCTCTCTCCTGATAATCCTGCTGCGGTGTGTTTGCTTGACCATTGTGATACTGATGAACAGTAGTGTTTCCTCTTCTCCATATGACCATCAGATCCTCCACTGGTAAAGCTTTATCAGTATAAGAGGGCAGAACCACTGAAGATCCCAGAGGAGCGAGTGTGTGACGAGAACATTGAACAGCAAACCCTTAAAAAATAACAACAAATAAGGTTAATATGAAGTTCCTGTTAAAACAAATGAACAGTGAGGATCTGAGTTTTGTGTATAAACTCTTCTCATTTGATCAAACATTTATTAAGCACATAGAAGATGTGAGAGCCTATTGTTAGTTTTCTCCTCTTGTTATTTATTTATTTATTTTAATGCAAATCATTATTTGAGGGACTTAATAGCAGTAAGTTGGATATTAATGAGTAGAACTGAATAATCATATACTGAATGCGAAACAGTCTGCATGTATTTTGTGTGGAGAATATTCTAACAAGTTCTAATTTATTTTTCACTCCAAAACAATCTATTATTGTAGTTTTACACTTAAAACAAAAAATACTTTTAAATTCAATTTAATTCAAGTTTATTTGTATAGTGTTTTTCACGATGCAATTGTTGCAAATCAGCTTTCCAGAAAATTCAAGTTTCTGCATTATATTTATTAACAGCTCATCAGTGGTGACTACCTGATCACCTAACATCTAAGATTAAGTGTGTAGGAACTGTCTCTCAGACTCTTCATCAAACACACTCACAGAAGAGCTGATTAATCATCTACGCTCCAGAGAAGTGTTTATCAGCTGGTGCACTTTCAAACTGAATAATTCATATAGGACCAGTCCAGTGGTGCATAGCATCAGACTATTATATTTATGACTGAAGTAACTAAAATGATCATAATATTATTTGTAAAATCTGGAAATGCAATATTTATGTTGTAACTAAGCAACTACATTAAATCATATATTGAGCAGGTGTAAAACAGCAGGTCCAGTTATTTTCACTTACTCAGTATTTCGAGCTCTGCGTCGGCTGAATGCACACAGTCCTGCTCACTGTAAACTTTACATGTGTACTTTCCAGCATCTTCTGCTCTCAGTTTGTCCAGACAACTTTGTCTCTGTAATACTAGAAACAGACACAACGTTTCTGCTGTGAAATAACTACAAACAAACTAACAGATAAATGCATATATATATATATATATATATATATATATATATATATATATACAGTGGGGCTCGAAAGTTTGGGCACCCCTTGCAGAATCTGTGAAAATGCGAGTAATTTTCAAAAAATAAGAGAGATCATACTAAATGCATGTTATATTTTATTTAGTACTGTCCTGAGTAAGATATTGTACACAAAAGATATTAGCATTTAGTCCACAAGACAAAATAAATGCTGAAATTATTAAAATAACCCCACTCAAAAGTTTGGGAACCCTTGGTTTTTAATACTGTGTTCTGTTACCTGATGATCCTCGACTGTCTTTCTGTTTTGTGATGGTTGTGCATGAGTCCCTTGTTTTGTTCTGAACAGTTAAACTGAGCAGCGTTCTTCAGAAAAATCTTTATTAATCTTTAATCTTTTTTCTGGATCATCAGTGAATGTTTGAATCTTTTTAAATAGTTGTGTTTGAGTCCCTCAAATGTCCTCAGTGTGATAAGATGTATCCCAAAATCATAAAGTCACTGCTGGAAAGGGTTCAAATATGCAAAGATGCTGGAAAACTGAAGAATCTGCAGGAGCTTAAAGATTTTTCTGAAGAACGCTGCTCAGGTGGCTGGATAGCCAGGTAAGGTTCAGTTTAGTTTGCATGAACTACTGCCCTGAAAGACAGCGGAGACCAGGACAACTAGAGCCCCAGATACAGATCCCCTGTAAAGACCTTGTCTCAGAGGAGCACCAGGACAAGACCACAGGAAACAGATGATTCTTCTGCACAATCTGACTTTGCTGCAGTCTGGAATTGAACTACTGGTTTCGTCTGGTCAGAGGAGAACTGACCCCCAACTGAGCCTGGTTTCTCCCAAGGTTTTTTTCTCCATTCTGTCACCGATGGAGTTTCGGTTCCTTGCCGCTGTCACCTCTGGCTTGCTTAGTTGGGGTCACTTCATCTACAGCGATATCATTGACTTGATTGCAAATAAAAACAGACACTATTTCAACTGAACAGAGATGACATCACTGAATTCAATGATGAACTGCCTTTAACTATAATTTTGCATTATTGAGACACTGTTTTCCAAATGAATGTTGTTCAGTGCTTTGACGCAATGTATTTTGTTTAAAGCACTATATAAATAAATAAAGGTGATGAACTCTGGGATTTGGCTACCATGAGAGTAGCTTGGCATTTAGTGGTTTCCATCACTATAATTACAGACTTTAAGCAGCAGCTGCTATATAACAGCGTTCTGCCATTCTACTGCTCATGTGTGACTTTAACTGCTGCTTCATCACATTGTAATGTAAGTGTATTCTGCAGGAGAATAGCTGGTGTGCCATAGTAATGTTATGTTTTCTGGTATTTGGCATTGTAATTGTATCTGTATATCATTTAATGCCAAAATCAATCATTCTCTTGCTTTTTTTAAATATGACATTTTATTTTTGTACTTTGTGAAATGATTAAATGATCCATTACGGCAGGGGTCACCAAACTGTGTCCTGGAGGGCCGGTGTCCTGCAGACCTCAGCACATCTGCTGGGAAGTTTCTAGTAAGAGCTTGATTAGTGTGTTCAGCTGTGTTTGATTAGGGTCAGAGGTAAACAGGACTCCGGCCCTCAAGGACTTAGTCTGGTGCCCCCTGCATTGCAGCATCCTTTTTATTGGTTTCTTAGTGATTTTTGTGTTTTTTTTTTTTGGCTGCACCAGGTAACACTTCACTTCCTGAAACCATTGCCATTCTATCAGCTGCTTGAAGTCCATAGTAACTTATAGTCTGTGGCTAACCTGCTCAGTAAGTTAAATCCGCAATCAATAGATAAATCTTTAAACACGGCTCAAGTGTAATTTCTTTGGTCTCTGTATACTTTTGTATATTATCAACTACATAAACTAACTTCACAACGTTCACTTGCACTAATATAGCTCCATAAACTTGACACAGAAAGTTGATGATCAGTGTCATGGTGCCAACAAAGCAGGATTGCATTGGTTTTGTTTAGCTTAAAATTAGCCTTGTAAGCATGAGTTTGTGTAGCCACCATCATGGTACAGGCCCCTGAGGCTTTCTGTCAAATCTGGCAGTAGAAACTGTCATTAATTGACAGCTACCTTTAGTAATACTGTAGGAATTGTGTGCCAATGATTTGCACTAACACACACACACAGTGATGTCATTTCTGTATAATACTTATATCCTGCTCAGTTTGTTTTTCCTGATCAAATGTTCTTACAGTAACTAAACTGTCAGATGAGGGTGGACTACAGTAATCTGGCAGCATCTGCCTTTGTGCCATCTGTTTATCACATGACCAACAATGACAAAGTGTATTTGATAAATATCTGCCCTCTGATGTCCATATCTTAACCTCTCTTTTGGGCCTGTTGATCCCTGTTGCCATCCCATTTATAAATCAGATAATATTTTTAAGTATATTTTATTTTCATAGCCTACACGTTAAACGCCAAGGAGACCCGCACTAAACTCCTCTCAAACAGAAATCGCAGATTTAGAATCCCCTCCCCCTCACAGTCACAATGGTTTCACCCATCACCAGCACGGCAGCGACCCCCGCAAAATCTCACCAGTCAGTGGCAGCAGTGCATCTGTCTACAGTACACAGTGTCTCGGAGAAGAGAGGCTGATAAGCAGTTAGCAGTCAGTTTAGAGGTAAGTTTGACACCAAGTCGAAAAAGTCCATTAGCAGACATTTAGCCCTGCAACAACCACATTGTTGCGTTATTTACATACGCAATACTCTGTTGTCTCATCGAATTTTTCTATGATCGTCAGGTCAAATAAGGGTCTAACGTTAGTCTAGCTCTTTGTGTGTAGTGTAGAGAAAAAAACACATTCAATGAAAACTGAAGCATTTGAACCCTTTGACACATACGATCACACCATTGTGATTCAGTGTGTCACGTCATCAACTGCTGAATTTAAATTCGCTTTCGCGCTTTGACTGGCGTTGAGCCAGATCGGATGCGCTGAGCGCTGGTCATATTATCACAGATATTCAGTGTTTTCAACCATTTAATGCTTATTTAAAGTTCCAGACATTTAAATAAACATGAGTACTGGCAAAAACATACATTTGCAGTTTGTAAAATATTCGATGATGTCTGTGGAAACGGCAATAATGATTCTTACAACTATAATCTGAAGACATGTTTTACTGCAGACTTATTTTTATGTGTTTTGGGAGGAGAGGATGAATGTGCATGTTTTAAATCCCACAGCTCGGATTCAGAGCAAACTAACATGGCGGCGCCCATCACCTGGTATAGATCAACTAACACGGTCAATATAAAAGTGTTTAACCTCACAAATAAATTGACTTGCACATATTTCAGAATCGGAATATCAGATATTTCATAATTATAGTGAGTATGTTTTGAGAACATGTTTAATAAAACAGGAAAAACTAAATAGAAGCAATCCATGTGTCATACTGATCTGTTGTGGTTGTGTTGTGTCACATGACAAGCATGACGTGTCACCATGGAAACAATAAGATGACACATTCTAAAATAACGGTTGTCTAAAAAAATTCATGCTGGGGTCTCAGCTAGAATATTTTAAACTCATGCAAAAGGGTTAAATTATGAATAATGTCCATGGCCCACCTCCTGAAACCGCATGCCACCCCTTTGCCACCCCAGGAAAAAAAATCTCTAGATCCGCCACTTGAAAGGTTTTGGGAAAGGTTTAATTTATCAACTGTTACCGATCGTCAGCGAGAAACTGGGAAGGCCTAATTCCCTCTTGGTTGCTCTCACAGAGGATCAGATTAAAGAGGCAGCGAAACTCGCTCAATGGTTTTGTTTTCGCAGCATGCGAGGTGATGTGTGGCTTAAAGTCTGCTTAGCACGAGTCCAAATGGAGTCGCGCCAAAGGGCAGAAGATCGTCGGGCTGATACATGTGTTTATTCCTGCACGTTCTGAGAAAGCGGTGTCTCTTCAAGTGAATTTGAGTAGTTCATCACGACCAAAACCAGTTAACTTGAAGTCAAAGGAAGATCGGGAATGTTTTTATTGCCACAAACCGGGGCATTTAATTGCTGATTGTTTTGTGTTAAAACGAAAACAGTCGAGTTCTGTACCTAAGAGTGCTGGATTTGTGAAACTGGTGGATTCTGTTAAAGTTGAACGTAGTGATAAGCCTGATTCTAGCTATGCACCTTTTTTGATGGAAGGGTTAATTTCCATTACTGGGAATTCTGCGGAACAGATAAGAGTTAAAATGCTGCGTGATACTGGGGCAATGCAGTCTTTTATTAGTGCAGAAGTACTGCCGTTTTCTGAACATACTTTCTGTGGCAGTAATGTACTAGTACAGGGCATAGAGATGGGTCTCATTAAAGTTCCATTGCATCAGTTTCACCTAGAATCAGAACTGTGTACAGGTTTTGTGAAAGTAGCCGTTCGTGAACGATTGCCTGTGAATGGGGTAGAATTTATCCTTGGCAATGATTTAGCCGGTGGGAAAATCATGCCTTTGTTGGAAGTTTTTGATAATCCAGTTGCATCAGATCAGCATGATGAACTTTTGAGTTCTTATCCTGACACTTTTCCAGTTTGTGTGGTGACGCGAGCTCAGGCTTGTAAGATAAATGCAGTGGATGATTTGGGTACATCTTTTAGGGCACCTGTTTTTATCAGTGAGGTTTTAGCTGATGAGAGTAAAGCTGTAGAGAAATCCCTTGTTCCGAGTTCCTTGAGTATAAATCTGTCTGTGACATGCGAGAGACTTATTTCTGCCAAAAAGGAGGATAAAAGCCTTCAAAAGTGTTTTGTTGCTGCTGTTTCTTCAAAGACTGCTCAAGAGAGGAAAGTTACATATTATGTGGAGAACGACTTATTGATGCGTAAGTGGCGCCCTGATATTGCAGATGATTCTGAATGGGGTAGTGTATCAGATTGTGATTCCTTCCTGTTACCGACAGCAAGTTCTATCTTTAGCTCATGATCACGATTTGGCAGGACATCTAGGAATTAAGAAAACTTATCAGCGAATTTTGAGACATTTCTTTTGGCCTAGATTAAAAACTGATGTCACACAATTTTGTCGCACCTGCCGCACCTGTCAGATCACCGGCAAACCGAATCAAGTCATTCCGTGTGCTCCACTTGTTCCTATTCCAGTGATAGGGGAACCATTTGAGCATGTTATCGTCGATTGTGTCGGCCCTTTGCCTAAGTCTAAGACCGGTAACCAGTTTTTATTAACTGTAATGTGTACTGCGACTAGAATCCCGGAGGCAATTCCATTGAGGAAGATTACAGCACCTGTTGTAACTAGAGCACTGGTGAAGTTTTTTTCTACGTTTGGTTTACCGAAAATTGTGCAGACAGATCAAGGCACTAATTTTCTTTCGAAGATCTTTTCTCAAGTGTTGTCCAGTTGAAATATTTCCCACAGGGTCGCAAGTGCCTATCATGCTGAAAGCCAGGGGGCACTTGAGCGTTTCCACCAAACTCTGAAGGCAATGCTCAGAAAGTACTGCATGGATACGGGTAAGGAATGGGATGAGGGTGTACCGTTACTTTTGTTTGCGATCAGAGAAGCAGTTCAGGAAAGCCTTGGATTCAGTCCTGCTCTAATCTTTAGAGACTAATCCTAAAGTGAATGTGATAGATTATGTGATCAAGTTCCGTGAACGCTTGCACAAAGCTTGTTCAGTGGCAAGGGAGTCACTTGAAGTTGCTCAGAAAAAAATGAAGTGTCGCTACGATCGTAAATCTGTACAGCGTACCTTTAACAAGGGCGATCAGGTGTTGGTGTTGCTGCCTATGGTAAGGTCTGCTTTATCCGCACGATTTTCTGGACCGTATGAGGTGGTGAGAAAAATCAGTAATACAGATTACGTTATCGGAACTCCTGATAGGAAGAGAAAGACTCGTGTGTGTCATGTGAATATGTTAAAGACTTTTCACAACAGAGAAGCTGTCCAGAATGTGTTACTTTCAGATGAAATTACTGTCCCTGTGTCATCTCCTGTTTTAGTAGCTTGCACGGCTGTAGAAATCACTGATCCTGAGGACGATGGAGTAATCTTACGTCACACTTACCAGCAATGTGCTCGACTTACGAATTCTGAGGTATTGACTAATTTTGCATTTCGAGTGTCTCATTTAACTGAACAACAAGGATGTGATATTATGCAATTGTTTAATGATTTTCCAACTTTGTTTAACGATGTACCTTCTCGTACTACAGTGTTAGAGCATGATATTGACGTGGGTGGTGCGACATGCGTATCGCGTGAATACAGCAAAAAGAGCTCTGATGCGGAATGAGGTTGAGTATCTATTAGAGCATGGATTTGCTCAGTCCAGTTGTAGTCCCTGGAGTTCTCCGTGCTTATTAGTGCCAAAGAGCGATGGTACTGCGCGATTTTGCACTGACTATCGAAAAGTAAATGCCGTAACTGTACCGGATTGTTTTCCACTGCCGCGCATGGAAGATTGTGTTGATAACCTTGGTTCAGCTTGTTATATCAGTAAATTAGATCTGTTAAAAGGTTACTGGCAAGTTCCTCTTACGTCTCGTGCTTCTGACATCTCAGCATTTGTAACACCTGATAGTTTCCTTCAGTACTCCGTGATGGCTTCCGGCATATGCAACGCACCAGCCACTTTTCAACGACTCATCAATATTGTATTGGCTGGGGTGCCTAAGTGTAATGCATATCTAGATGACCTAGTGGTTTACTCTACTGACTGGTCAGAACATGTGTCTTCACTGCGAACTGTTTTTGAGCGTCTTGAGAAAGCGTCGCTGACCTTAAATCTAGCTAAATGTGAATTTGGGCAGGCCACTATCACATATCTTGGGAAGGAAGTCGGTCAAGGTCAAGTGCGCCCATTAGAAGCAAAAGTTACTGCTATAGTCGAGTTCCCTGTTCTCACCACCCGACGTGAACTCCGTCGATTTTTAGGGATGGCTGGCTTTTATCGTGGTTTCTGCAAAAACTTTTCAACGATTGCGCACCCGCTGACTTCACTTCTTAGTCCATCTCGAAAGTTTTTATGGTCTGATGAATGTCAGCATGCTTTCAACTTGATCAAAGGTCTTCTGTGTAGTGCACCCGTTTTAGCTGCACCAGACTGTGATTCTGCTTTTAAACTCGATGTAGACGCAAGTGCCGTTGGTGCTGGAGCTGTGTTAATTCAGGAAGGTAAAGATGGTATTGATCATCCTATCTGTTATTTTTCCAGGAAGTTCAACAGACATCAGTTGAATTATTCGACGCTCGAGAAGGAGGCACTAGCACTCTTAATGGCCCTTCAATATTTTGATGTGTATGTCGGATCGAGTAGTATTCCAGTCATGGTGTTTACAGATCATAACCCTCTAGTTTTTCTGTCACGTATGTATAATCTGAATCAACGGTTGATGTGCTGGTCTCTGATTGTACAGGGTTATAATCTGGTAATCAAACATAAGAAAGGTGTCGAAAATGTTATAGCTGACGCACTATCTAGAGTTGCTTATTGCGGGATTTGATCACTGTTGGAACAACTATATGTTTGATCTATTCCATATAGTTGGTTCTTAAGGGGGGAGGTGTTACGCTCCACGCGTATTCTGATTTCATTGATCTGTGCACGCCGGTGTATTGAGCACGTGTCGGTTGTTATGCTCATTATCTTCTCTGTCTCTAGTTTACTCTCTCTGCTCACAGGTTGCTGTGATTGGTCGAGTTGAACGTCAGTCATCGTCAAGGCGCCGCTTCAGAGCCAATAGGAGGCTGCCCAGCTGGTTAAAATGGGTTATGTGTTTATTCATGCTTTCTATCCGGAGCACATTGAGAACTCCTCTGTAGTAAATCGAGCGCTTTTGCAGCGGAATGAGTTTATCTGCTGTAAACTTAGGTTTTGACTGTTTCTGCCCACCAATTAAGTTGTGTGCTATGTGCTTTGTGTTTCTAAGTATTTGTTACGCCTTAACATGGGCAAGATTAGTTTGTGTCTAGCTTTTTATTCGCTCTGAGATATCTGTTAAAAACTGCCATTCTGGGAAAAGAACGCAGGTCAGTATATCGCGATATACACTGCACCCGTAGCCGATGAGTTGTTAGACACACTAGTTAAGGAGTGAGCGCCATCCTTTGTATGTCTGTTTTATAGGTAATTTAGTTAGGGTGCCGGATGCACTGGAGATTTCGCTTTGTGTTCTACATTTTTGTTTTGGTTAGATTAGGTTTAGATTAAGGATTGTTTTGTTATATTTTGTTCTTTCCTTTGGGCGCCACTTTTTGTTCTTTTCCCATTTATTGTTTGTTGTTTGTCTTTGTTTATATCACATTGTATTAAGTGCACATTATTGTTGATTTGACTGGGTCCAGTGGCCTTTTGGCTTGTTGAGAATAAAGCCCAGTTTATTTTTCCCTTTAAAAAGAGTCTGTCATGTGTTCTTCCACCATACCCCCACCTTCAGCAGTACGTTAATATATAAATGTTGCGGTACATGCCCTAGACAATTTCAAGTACGTAACAACCACTAAGAGGATATTTTATTTCACTTTTCAGGTATGTTTTTATATATATGTTTGTGTTTTATTATTGCTTTTGCTTTTATTATAGCATCCAGTTTCATACGAAATGTGGTTTTGTGTTGCGGTTCTATTATTGGTTCTATACTGTTGTTGTAACAGCAGATGCCACGGGGAATGCGTGCTGTTGATGTGTAATGTCTGCAGTGAAACACCACTGAGAGGATATTTTATTTCAATTTTCAGTAAATACAGATCAACAAAATTATGTGTCCTTGCATTTAATGGGGAATTGAGCCCACTGACTCCTGTTCATCTTAGTGCACGAAGGACGTGTGAACGAATTGGTCAAATCAAAACGGAGAGCGACCAGATCCAAAAGCGATGAGATCCTTCAAACTTAGCATCTTTTTTTTGGGATTGTGATTAAAAAGCAGTGTTTGCTTTTCACTTTAAATGGCTTCAGATCTGCCTGCAATATATCAAATAAACATTTTAATGTACTCATATTTTGATGTCTTTTGCTTAAAAAAAATATACATTTTAAAAAATGGGCAATATTTTTTCGGAATCTGAAAAAAAAAATCCAAAGTCAGCCATGAAAAATTAATATGGGTGAATCCGTATAGTTATGTGCTGTGCAGCAGTTCAGTAGTTTGTGTTTGTTTTTATCTTTTATTTATCGACTTACGTGGTACCAAACTTGTCTCTGCAGTCCTAGTCACTGTAGAAAGGTCACTGTAAACTTTACATATGTATTCTCCAGCATCTTCAGCTCTCAGATCGTCCAGACGGAGGGAGAAGTTTCCATGTTGAATCTGATCAGTGAAGAAATTAGCTCTGTTCTGATAATCCTCCTGCTGGACTTCTGTTCTACTCTCTCCGTCCTGATACAGATGAACCAGAGTCTTTGTGTCTTTTCTTCTCCAATCCACCTTCAGACTTTTCTTTAATAAGCATTCATCAACATGACAGGGCAAAACCACTGAAGATCCCAGATTAAATTGATGGTTATAAGTATGCTGGCCAAAAAAACCTGAAAAATAAAAATTTGCATGATGCCTTTTTAGTTAGACAAGAAACAATGGTTTCACTTTTTTCTTTTTTTTTTCTTTTTACTATACAGGCTAACTTTGTACTGGAGAGGGCAACAAGCATGTTTAAATTCCCTGCAGGAAAACGATAATTAAAAAAGATGGTTGGCCTCTCAGTATGGTTGGTTAATGTCAGATGGGTTTTGAACACTTTTTGGCTGGTGAATGAGACCAGCTTACCATCCAGCTGAGCACAGGCTGCCTGGGAAAAAATAAGTGAAGTGACTGCTTCCTTAAATGAATTCCAGACTTATGGTAATATAATGAATGCTTTATTTTGCCAATAATTAGTGACATTATTTAAATATATACACATTTGCACACATATAAATTAACACACCCCTCTCTCTCTCTCCCCCACCCTCACTTAAACTTGCTCCAATGTATTGCTGATAAATTTAAAATACAACATTGAGTAATGAGTCTCAATACAAGTTAGAACAGGAGAACATGTAAAACACAGGTGTATTTAGACTAATTAACAAAATGATCTCAAATATCACATGATAACTTCAGATTTTATGTCCACTCACCCATTCAAATTAATCCTACATGGTGCTTAAATTAAGGATCACAATGATGGACAGCTGAGCTACTCTTTATACAGACAAACTAACTCCTGCTAGTATATGATGGACATTATACCCACAACATGTTCTATAGTTTATATAACACAGCAATCATCACCATTTCAGTTAAACACAACTGACAAGCTTACATTTTTATTCCAATCCTTATCTACTGTAGACATCTCAACCTTTTCCCTATCTGTCCTCTCCAATATATTGCTCCCTCACCACCACAGACTTCACTAACTACTATTAAATTCCTAAATACAAATAAAATATTTCATCATTTACCAGCCCAAAACCCTGAATTGTTTTATAAGCCATATTACAAAGTGAAATATGTGTTTAGGCGTGAATACTGTAGAGTTTTTATTTTTTTATTTTTTTGCTGTGCACAATTATGGTAAGTTAAATGATTATTATTGTTGTTGTTGTTGTTTTAGTCATTGAGTCATAATCCTGCAGTTGAGAACCATTGATTTACAGCTGATAAGAATATTTTTTAGTTTCACACATACCTTTATGCAGTGTTCTGCAGTAGATCAGGCAGCAGAGCAGAAGAGCAGATCCAGATGCAGAAATACAGAGAACCAACACCACGATGTGTAAAACAGAGAAACCTGTCAAACACACACATCAGTTACTAAACACAGAGAAACATTGATGTGTAACATTCCCAGTATATTGTCCATGAAATACCATTCCTACTCATTTTGTGATGTTGTGTGATCATAATAATGAATATCTAATAAACCTAAAGATTATCCATTTTCTCTTTCTGCACATTACACATCATGCAATAACTGATTTTTCTGTCTAAGCAATAATAAAAACTCTTGAAATCCTGGATAAGTAATTATTGTTGAAAGATTTCTCTCTCTTTTTCATGTGAGTATGTGAATGAATGGATAAAAGAGTAAATATTGAAATATAGGCTTTAAAATTTATTTACTAGGGGTTGTTAGGTACTTCAACTTTTTTAGATGTTTTGGAACAGTATGTACTGTGAAATGTACTTTACAAAAACACTAAAAGAGAGAATTACAATTATAATTGCAGTCATTCCATGTCAGCTCAATCAGAAGCCCCCAGGAACGTCTCTGGGAACCACTGGTATAATGTATTATTGTGGCCTAATGATTAGAGTCATCATTTCTACCTATTTGCATATGATGCAAAAATTACTAAAGACAACAGACCTACCAATCTCTGTATAAAGTAAAATAATGATGTCGCCATCTTTTTTGCCAAATTTAGTTGATTGTATATGGCATGAACCTGCAGCCAATAAAATGTATGTTTACGAAAGTGTAAAACATGCATCATTTATCTGTTCTCACCCAGTTGCTCCAGTTCTACAGTTGTATTGGCTGAAAGTCCTCCAGCAAACACCTCACACATGTAAACTCCTTTATCCTCAGTTCTGACGCTCTTCAGTCTGAGAGAGAAGTTTAATTTGGGGATTTCATCAGTGAAGAACTCAACTCTGTCTCCGTATCGCTCATCTGATGCCTCTGGTAAAACCACTTGGTCTTGGAAGAGCAGAACCATAATATCTTCATCTTCATCTGTTTTCTTCCATAAAACCTTTTCAGTGTCTTGAAGTGTGATGTTAGAGTCTATAGAGCAGTTCAGAGTGACGTCTTCACCAACATACGCAGATATAGAGTGACTCGATCCTGATACTAGCAAACGCTCTGAAAGAAAAAACAGGTATATCACAACATAAAATATATAATTTTCTATAAAATCATTGTGGAAATAAAGGAAGGAACTCATGTGGTCAAAACTCACCAACATCAACGTTTATTTGAACCACAGTCTCACCAGACTTCTGCTGACTGTGAACTGTACATATGTATTCTCCAGCATCTTCAGCTCTCAGATCGTCCAGACGGAGGGAGAAGTTTCCATGTTGAATCTGATCAGTGAAGAAATGAGCTCTGTTCTGATAATCCTGCTGCTGGACTTCTGTTTGACTCTTACCATCCTGATACAGATGAACTAAAGTCTCCGAGTCTGGTCTTCTCCACTCCACCTCCAGATCTTCCACTGGTAAAGGGTCATCAACATAACAGAGCAAAACCACTGAAGATCCCAGAGGAGCCACCAGAGGAGCAGACGGACCGCGCACAGTCAACCCTGAAAACAAGGTTTTCCCCATAGAAACAAAAAGAGAAAAGTGAAATACAGCTTGACATTTTTAGCTGTCAAAATTTGTATCCCCTATTTAATCTCATGTAGACTATTATGAAATTATGTACTTTGGTTTGAGAGTGAGCACTGATGTCAACCCCATTTCATCACGGTCTACTAACTTGAAAATTTCTGGACTCACCACTAATTTGTGTGTGTGTGTGTTACCTACAGCCAATGAGAGAGCAGATACAGGGAATGGGAAAGTTCAGGGGGTGGAGCCATATGAGACTTAGAGCCAATGAGAGAGCAGATACAGGGAATGGGAAAGTTCAGGGGGTGGAGCCATATGAGACTTAGAGCCAATGAGAGAGCAGATACAGGGAATGGGAAAGTTCAGGGGGTGGAGCCATATGAGACTTAGAGCCAATGAGAGAGCAGATACAGGGAAAGGGAAAGTTCAGGGGGTGGAGTCATATGAGACTTAGAACCAATGAGAGCAGATACAGGGTAAGGGAACGTTCAGGGGGAGGAGTCATAACAGACCCATAGCCAATGAGAGAGCACATACATTAAAATACTTGAAAAAAGTCAACACATTCTCAAAAATCAAAAACTGACAAACAAGATGAAAGCAGTGTAAGCAAGATTCACAACATGTGCACATGCACATTACCCTCCCCAGCAGAGGGATTTAAATCAAGTTCAGAAAGTCCCTGTGATTATCTCTGTCTAATTCAGTTCAGTTCTGTTTTTTGCTTTTTCACTTCACAAGCAAATAGTTTTTAATCATTGACCGAAATTCTTTCACTTTCATTGATTGCTGGGTCAAATCAGGTAAGCAGGAAACATGACCTGATAAAAATGACAACATGACAATATCTGACATGAATCTTACCAAACCAAAGTTAAACAAATCTTTGAGCCTGTTTTTTGTCTAGATTCCAGCTCTGCTCTCTCTCTGGACCTTCAGCTTCAAGAGGTGCATCATGGGAAGCATTTAAATGCTGCTTTTCATCCACAGAAATATTGGAGATGAGACATCAATTCCTGTTTGTTGTTGGCGTTTGAACTGCGTTTGAGCTCCGTCACTATATTATTTTTATTGACAATTTTTTATCTTAAAAATCTATTTTATACACCATTGTTTCCGTTTCTATAACGTGTGAATATATCCTCTATCATATTCTACAACAAAAACAATCAGAGCACCTCGTTATCACTAGTTTTATTTTGATCTCCCACGTCCACTATTAGCTTATAGCCTGTTAGCATCAGCAAGCG
Organism: Carassius auratus; assembly: GCF_003368295.1. Taxonomy (NCBI): domain Eukaryota; kingdom Metazoa; phylum Chordata; class Actinopteri; order Cypriniformes; family Cyprinidae; genus Carassius; species Carassius auratus. The sequence continues at coordinate 72,580 of NW_020526031.1, read as the reverse complement.
TGGTTGTTGCTAAACGCGCTTGCATTGCTAATACTCTATTCACACACATTACCATTACCATTGCTGTACTCACTGTTACTTGCTTTAATGGCAGATGAATGTCTACCTTTGATTGCAGGTGGGGCCTATTTCAAATCTTCCATTTATGTCTAAAATTTTTGAAAAAGTTGTTGAAAAGAAAATGATGTGTATGAAGAATTTCAGTCAGGTTCCAGGCCCCACCATAGCACTGAAACTGCACTTGTTAATATTACAAATGACCTGCTTCTTGCGTCAGATCAAGGCTGCATCTCATTTCTAGTCTTACTTGATCTTAGTGCTGTGTTCGACACCATAGATCATGACATACTCATAGATCGATTACAAAACTATACAGGTATTCAAGGGCAGGCTCTAAGATGGTTTAGACCCTACCTGTCCATTTTGTTTATTTAAACGGGGAGTCATCTCATTTATCATCAGTAAAATATGGAGTGCCACAAGGATCCGTCCTAGGTCCCCTTCTATTTTCACTATTCATGTTGCCCCTTGGTAATATTATTAGAAAATATGGGATTCCTTTCCACTGTTTTGCTGATGATACTCAGCTATATATCTCAACGAAACCAGATGAAACTTCTCAATTATCTAAGCTAACAGAGTGTGTTAAAAATGTAAAAGATTGGATGACAAATAATTTTCTCTTATTAAATTCGGATAAGACAGAGATATTAATTATTGGACCAAAACACAGTACACAGAATCTTATAGATTACAATCTGCATCTAGACTTCCTCTAAAGTCGAATATCTGGGTTTTATATTAGACAGCAACTTATCATATTTCCCATGTTACAAAAACTGCATTCTTCCATCTTAGAAACATTGCCAAGCTACGAAACATGTTATCTGTTTCTGATGCAGAAAAGCTAGTTCATGCATTCATGACCTCTAGACTGGACTATTGTAATGCACTTCTAGGTGGTTGTCCTGCTTCGTCAATAAACAAGCTACAGGTAGTCCAAAATACAGCAGCTAGAGTCCTTACCAGGTCAAGAAAATATGACCTTATTACCCAAATTTTACGGTCTCTGCACTGGCTACCTATTAAGTTCTGTATCAGTTACAAATTATCATTACTTACCTATAAGGTCCTAAATGGTTAAGCTCCTGCATACCTAACTAGTCTTCTACCACGCTACAACCCATCACGCACCCTAAGGTCACAAAACACTGGACTTTTGGTAGTTCCTAGGATAGCAAAGTCCACTAAAGGAGGTAGAGCTTTCTCACATTTGGCTCCCAAACTCTGGAATAGCCTTCCTGATAATGTTCGGGGTTCAGACACACTCTCTCTTTGTTTAAGTCTAGATTAAAAACACATCTCTTTCGCCAAGCATTCGAATAATGCTTTTCTTAAATTGTGAGTGTAGTTACATCTGATCAAATGTGCATTTTTATTCATTAGCTTGGGTTAAACTAATTTTACTCTGTTGGATCAGCAGCTATACTAATGATGTCTCTATGTGTTTCTCTGTTTCTGCTGGGATCTTCATCCCGTGGTAACTAGGATTAACACAAGCTCCAGTCTGGATCCAGAACACCTGAGAAGAGATGATGCTGACCCTCAGAGGACCTCAGATGATGCTAACCCTGAATCAACAAACAGAACTAACAATTATTGCTAAATGTGTGACTGCATCATATAATAACTGCTGTTAATAATGTTCATCATCTTGGCTGACCTCATCTTGTATTAATTTTTCTGAAAAATCCTGTTATACAAACATAAACGGATAGTCACCACTTATAAGCTACTACTAAATATTGTAGAAATGTAATTTTCTGTAAAGTTGCTTTGTAACGATTTGTATTGTAAAAAGCGCTATACAAATAAACTTGAATTGAATTGAATTCCTAATTAAAATTTTAGGTGCAAAAAGATATAAATATTTGTGCCTTTTCATTTTGTCAATTGTGTTTGCTTATTTCACCAGCATTAGATTACAAAGAGAGAGAGAATAATAAAGTACAAACCATTTAAAATTATAAGAATTACAAACACAAATATAAACTGTTGGATTATATCATGATCTCTATCAGATATTTTTGTGAGTTTGCCTCTCTGCAATCCCTCCTCCCTTCTCACTCCTTTTCTTCTGTTTCTCTCCCTCCTCCCTTCTGTGTTCTCTCTCTCTCTATCTCAGTATCTACACTCATGCGCACACATGTATATTTCTTATTTGTTTAGGAATTCACTGATCTTAAGTGGAATGAGAAAAATGTTGAGTTAATGTTAAGAGAAGGGGAATTGGGCAGATTATATCATGCTCTCTGTTTCTGTGAGTTTAACTCTCTGCAGGGCTGGACAGGGACAAAAAACCTGAAGATGTGCATCTGCTCTCATCCAACATGACAGAGCTTGAGAGGAGAAGAATGGCAGATAACTGCCAAATGCTGATGAGCAAAGCTTGTCACGTCCAACAAAAACATACACACACACGCACACACTATACCAGTCAACAGTTTTTGAAAAGTGAGATTTGTAAAGTTTTTTAAAGAAGTCTCTTCTGCTCACCAAACCTGCATTCATTTGATCCAAAGTACAGCAAAATCTGTAATATTTTGAAATATTTTCACTATTTAAAATAACTGTTTTCTATTTTATCATATTTTAAAGTGTAATTTATTCCTGCAATTTCTAAGCTGTATTTTCAGCATCATTACCGCCATCTTCATCTTCAGAAAGATCAGAAGAAATGCATTTATCTGAAATATAATTTTTTGTAACATTATAAATGTCTGTATCATGGCTTTTGATACATTTAAAGCATTCATGCTAAATGAAAGTATTATTTTCTATCATTATACATATATGCAAAATGTTACCAAAGCTTTTTGTTTCAGATTTAAAAAATGCTGATCATTTGGATCTTTCTACTGAATATTTCTTACTGTAAAAAAAAATAATTGACTGGTAGTGTACCTATGTAGGCTATCACACTCATCTCAGATCTTGTTTTGGGTAATAAAATATCAGGTGCAACAATATTTTTTTTTTTCTAAATCTAGCTTTATTCACATTGGCCCATGGAAAGCTCTCTGAACACACTTGACTTGATGGCTCGCACTCATTAGATCAGGTTAGACGTCTGTCTCTGTTGTGAGTCCCTATCAAGCACTTTACTGATTCAACTACTCTCTTCTTCTCCTCCTGCTTGGCTCTTTGGCCCGCGTCAGTCACTGCAGAGCAAGCCTCTTCTTGATAAAGCTGATGTGAAAACATGAGAAAGCTGGCGAGGAAGAAGTTGAAGTGAAGTGAGTGAAATACTTCATGGCTCTGTCTATAGTGCATTGTGATTGGCTGTGTACACTGTCAATACAGCAGACCAGCAGCTCAATTACCAATCCAGCCCTGCCTCTCTGCTATCCCTCCTTCCCTCCTTACTCCTTTTCTTCTGTTTCTCTCCCTCCTCCCTTCTGTGTTCTCTCTCTCTCTATCTGAATATCTACACTCATGCACACACATGTATATTTCCTCATGAGTTCAGATATTCACACCAGGACAAGGTCCGAAGATTATTGAGTTTGGTCTGTCCTTCTGCTCTGAGTTGAGGTATCCTTGGCCAAGTGTGATCCTAATATGTCCAGAACCTCCTGGCCATACTTCAGTTTTATATAATGTATACTTCTTGGCTTGTGTACCACACATATATAAGATAAAGAGCTGAAAGTAAATATTTTTAACATAAACATATACAGGCCCATGTTCAGTTATGATAAATGATACTCATCTCTTTAGCTCGTCAAAGTCAAACTGAAGTTTTTTAAGATATCATTCTGGTGCATCTGGACATGTTGAAACCTGTTTTACTTTACAGAGAAACTGCAAAAAATCCAGACAAACTGGTTTTGAATAAGTTGGAAAAACATCACTCTAAAAAAAAGAACAGCATCTCTAAAATAAGTACTGGGTAAATTAACTCGAATTAATTTCAAATGAAAACACCCTTCAGTTACAACGTTCACTTCAATAAAATATGTAGATATATGGAAGACTACACAGTGTAAAAATAAATAAATACAAGTGACCAGGAATACCAGCTTCAATTATCTGCAGACTATGAGAACTGCAAGGAGTGGAAATCACCAAAAAATCTGCCTTACGATTAAAAACACATTTAAGTGAAAGTGAAGTGACATTCAGCCAAGTATGGTGACCCATACTCAGAATTTGTGCTCTGCATTTAACCCATCCGAAATGCACACACATTTCGAGTCCAACCCTCTAACCATTAGGCCACGACTTCCCCCCCAAAAAAATCTACACATATATATCAAACAAGAAAAATCAATCTGAATAAAGCTGTAGGTACAAATCTCATTATCATGTTCATCATCATCTCAAGTAAATCGACCTACAAAACTACTAGAAACTTAAGAGATGAAGCAAACTCATGCTGAAGATGAAGAGTAAAGCAGGAGAGATTCATCTAAAGCTGCTCTTAATATGTGTTTATAACACATGGACTGATTCTGTGATAATGATGTTGATTTTTCTTCATTATTAATATAATTATATAACATTATATAATGACATTTTGATGAACTGTTCTGTAAAGTAATCCATATAGGCACAATCTCATTTCAAGCATTTAAGCAGAAGCCTCTACAGGAAAAAAATATTTTTACAATCACAAGCAAAATAAATTCAGTCAAATGTGTCCAAAACTTGAACGAATCCTGTAAGTTTGTAGAGATTTAAACGGGACATAATTAACTATGTGCCTTGCCTTCAGAATGAACTTAATTTAACTAAGAAATAAACACATGTACATACCGTCAGATAGAAGAGGACTAACAGTCACTAAAAGGAGCATGAGCAGCTCCATGTTCAGCTGAAGTTCAGTTCATCGTCAAAGTGAAATTCATCTGCTGCAATGAAGGAAGAACCATTAAACCTGATTTCTTCCTTCTGACTGACAAACAAAGAAAAGAATCTGCAGCTCGTCTCAATAAACCAGTTCTGATTAAATGGAAAAGCATCATGAAGAATGAAAAAAAAAGAAAGAAGACACAGCATCTGTAAAGGGAGTATAATCTGAAGCAGAATTTTTACCCTAAATGTCAAAATGTGTGACTATACTCCTGACTGCTATGTACTTATAACAATTATTCCATTAATTATATATAATTAAATTACAATATTTATTATAGCCTATAAACACAATGAACTTCTACTGCGTGAAACATTCATAAACGATAAGTATGCTTCTTTAATGCTTCTTTCTTTCACTGCAGTTGAGCTACGAGACTATATTCAGAGCTGAGAGAAACACATCATTAAACTCTAGATGGACAGATTATGAACCTTAAAGAGACATAACAGATAAAATCTAAATTAAAACCTGTTGGGTGTGTGTGTGTGTGTGTGTGTGTGTGCGTGTGTGTCTGCGTGCATGTGTGTGTGTGTGTTAAGGATGAGGTTGTTGTCCTTGAACCAGGGGTCTGAACATCCATAGACTCACACCATGTCAGAAGTTAGCTCAAGTTTAGCTAAAGCAATATTATAATGGGCACACAAGCTAACTTAACGGAGAAACAACAGAATACAGTAAAATTAATAACATCATCAGAATCGCCACATAGATCTACAAATCAGGCTCATTTGCATAAATTTGACACAAGTCATTGCAGATTAAGAGGATAAAGAAAATAACTCCAGGATCATCACCACAGAACTTCTCCAGTTATTAGTTAATGAATCACATCAAGAGTATTTTCCCTTGAAATGTTGTTTAAATATGCAGATAGCTAGAAATCTAGAGAAGCAAATTAGGCTTAAAACAAACCCCTTGATGTGTTAACAGGTTTTATTTTAAAGTTTGAGACCTTTTAATATAAAGATTTTCCTGTTTACCAGAAGCATTCGCATGGACAGTGAATTTTGCTGATTTTATCAGAATTATTCTTGTTTTTTTTTCTAAATGAAAAGACTTGATATTATCTGGTTTCAGTTGTTTGACTGATTCCCCTGGCTGTCATATGAGACACTCCAACATCAGCTCAGTTCTGTGCTGAGGTAAAAGACTAATATTGAGTTATGACTCACACTCGGGTGTGTTGACTGTCATGTTAAACAGTCTGTGAAGTGAGATGTAAAAATGTGCTACGATCTGTTGGTTTAAGTGAATTTAATCTGAACTTTTTGAGGGATCTGTTTCTTTGTTTCTGATTGTCTTGGGGATAACAGCAGTCAACAGAGAGACTCTGAACACAAGTTTGATTTAAGTAAAATAGGTTTTTTTTCTTTGTACATTTTCATCGGTCAGTTCACAAATGAAGAGGTTGTGTTTCTTTATTTTCTGTTATTCTTGTTTCTTTGGTGTCTACCAAACACTGTTAAATAACCCAGACGTCTGTTATCTTGGAGTGGGGTTATTCCTCTTGTCCTGTGGGCTGATGTGAGATATAGTGTAGCAGAAGTTAAACTCACCCTACATTGCAGTGAAATTCCCCGATGCACAGAGAACTGTTGCTGAATGACAAACAGTTTGAGGTCCGTGATGGGAATCGATCCCAAAGCTACTCTCGATGCTACTTCAGTTTTATTTTATTTTTTCTTTATTTTATTTTTTCCACATCTTTGGGAGATCAAATCTGTTACTTCTAAATACAGTACACTGAGCCTGTAATGAGCCACGTTATTTACATGTATTTCACACTTGAAACATTGCTGATGCTCTTTATTATGAAAAGTTTCATAAGATTGTTTCTGCACATACAAAGCTCTAACATGTTAATGAACTTATTACCTTATTGCAATGAATGTAGTTATTACAAAATCATATGGACATGCATATTGTGGTGATGTAGAGGGTGGTATATTTACATTAGTGTTTCTTTTTATATTAGGCTTTTTATATTAGATACATGTCATAGTGTGAGAAATAACAATAATGTCTTTCAGTAGAGCAGTTTTAAATGCTTTGATTATATATCACAACTCAAATAATGTGTTTCTATCAGCAAACACTCAGAATGAAGAGATATGATCTGCTGATGATCTGAATGTGTTGTTGAGACTCAATATTACCAGAGCTGCTGGTAAAATATTCATTTCATGTCAGTAAATCCTGTTTTCAGCTCATTTATTATCTTCAGATCTCCTGTAAAATGACACTTAAATCTCATTGCATTGGTGTCAGGTTCATTGGGTCATTATGGTTGCCACCTTCAGTGAAGCAAAATAAGAGCCAAAAATAATAAAATAAAATGTAAAAAAGTGTCAAAGGCTTGGAGCTGATTATTTCTACAGCTCAACCCAATAAATCATGAGAAAACACGAGATCAAGTATGTGAACTTGCAACAGAACACATTATTATTATACATTTTATTATTTTATTTATTTCTAAAATCTTAATCGGTCTTTCTGAACCTGCACATTTTGGGGAATTGAGATGGGAAAAACTTTTAATTTATATACTACTTAGATTATGGTTAACATTATTATGTAATAATTTTTTTTCTATGTTTATTTAAATAACTTCACACTTTTAAACTATTTTAATGCCATACATTGTATATGACAAGATTATTTATTATGCACACACACACACACATGAATATATTCATATTTAAATAAACAATAAATTAACAATAAATTAATAAATAACATTATTATATATTGTATTTTCTACCTAATTATAATAGTTACCCATCTACCAAGCTTTGACAATGTATTACATTTAGAGATTTATCAAAAATAATAATAATACTAATGTAAATAAATAAATAGGGGACCCCCACCCCCCCCCCCCCCCCCCCCCCAAAAAAAAAGGGACTGTATATATACAGTCTGTGTTTCCTACCATTATTTATACTTGGAATAATTTACATTATATTATTTATTTTATGTTGTCCATTGCTTGAAACAAACTCAGTAACTCAGTGATGTATTTTGGATTTTGGCAGATAAGCTCCTCCCCCATGTTCACGGCAGTCACAACACATCATCAATGAAGCCCCTCCCACAACAATTACGTCATCCGTGAAGCTCCTCCCTCTGCAGTTCACCAATAAATGCTGTAAGAAAGAGGAGCTGAAATCTGTAAAGTTTATTAAAGAGGACAGAGAGAAGATGAGTGATCCAGAACCCTGCAGAATCAAACACACTGAAGATACTCAAGAAGAAACAGGTTGATGTTATTATTCTTGATTTTTCACTCTTTCATGTTATAAAGCTTCAAGCACCTCATCAGTGTAATGGGGAGACTTTGAAATTGTCTTCCATCGCTGTTTTCACTGTTAATGTTTTTTTGTCTAGCTGAGTGATAAATGCGGTCAGCTCTGTACAGTTTGTGTAAAAACCGAGACAATGGACTGAGATTATTTATGATGTCACTTCCTTTGTCAATATATATATATATTTTTTTTTAAAGGAGATGAATCATGTTTTCAGTAACAGTGTAAGGCTGAAATAACCTCTGATACTTTGATCTTCTGAGGTATTGGACACATACAGACGTCTTTTTTCACACCTTACTGAGTGAAGATGTGGGATGGTTCCTCTTTTTTTGTTGCTTCACTCAGAATGATTATATGAAAATATAATGTTATTTGTCAATGTAAGTGAATTCATGTTTGATGTCTCAGTGTGACTGCTACAATGTAAAACAGACCAGGGCTACGTTTCCCAAACGCATTGTAAACCTAAGCTGATAATCAAATTGTGATTTTTCTAATTTACCATTTCAATTTGACTGATGCTGATAGAAGAGAACGAGGAGAGTTAAGAACTGAGTGAAGTGGAGGAGAAACACCACGGCAAACCTGGAGAAAAACCTCTCAGTATGGGAAGAGTTTCACATGCAAACATAGTCTTGCGCTTCACATAAGGATGCAGAAGCCATTCACTTGTGATCAATGCAGGAAGAGTTTCTCCCACAAACAATGTCTGGGGGGGGGGTGAAATGCTCGTTTTCACTCAATCTCCTGTTAATCTTGAGTACATATAGAGTAGTACTGCATCCTTCATAACTCCAAAAAGTCTTTAGTTTTATTATATTCATAAGAGAAAGATAGTCTGTACCGATTTTTCCCGGAAAAACACGAGCCGCTGGAGGCGTGACGTGGGGCGGAGCTAAAGAATCAGGAGCGCGAGTAACAAACCATGGCTAACAGTCAGATTCAGCGTATATTTATGATCCAGAATCAGATCCAGAGGCTGAAATTGAACAAGTGTCTCTATGTGGTATTTACTGAAACTGTATATATTTGCTTAGCGCTTTTGGAAAATGACTAAGTTTTTTTTTTTTTTTTTAAGCTGTACATGTGGAAAGTGCAGTTTGATGACAACATCGCATGTTGTTTACTTGATGTGCTTACACGCCGATAGCTAAGTTAACAACACAGAGATATTTGAAGCAGTTTTACTCACCGCATGTGGTTCCAACACACGATCGTGACCCTTTTTCATTGGGACTGCATTATCCTTAAGAAATAAACGATGCGCAAATCCGTCGTCAAACTGGGCCTTGTTTGTAAAACAAGAATCTTCGAAATGCTGGGAACAAACAAAAACACTTGCACAACTCCGTTGATGCTCTGTAAAAATAAACTCCATCCACTGGTCCCTTAATACTGTTTCTCTTTTGGTAATCCGTGCAGGGTTGTCTTGCCCTGGCAACCAAAAACACACTCCTTTTGTGACATTTGGTGATGCTCTCGCTCTGATCAGTGAAGTCTGTTGTGCTCTCAGTGCTCTGCTATACGGGAGCGTGCGCTTTTCGGCAGAAGTGCCTCAGGACCCATATAAGGAAATTCCGCTCCATCTAACGTCACACAGAGCCATACTCGAAAAAAACTTTCCCAAACTTGTGACAAACCCTTCAAACGTACAACTTAATTTTTGAAACTTTGTCCATGTTTAGCATGGGAATCCAACTCTTTAACAGTGTAAAAAACTCCGTATGCATGAAATAGCATTTCACCCCCCCTTTAAGTGAAGTATGTTTAGACTCATATTTAGCATGACACAATGGCAGGAAATCATTGTATATATATGCAAATTACAAAGCAATTGTAATGACACTGAAAATAACAGCAGCATGTGATCTGTCTCTGCAGTTTCTGACACTGTAATGTGTTTTATGGATGTTGATATTCGCTGGTTGTCCTGCAGGAGGCGCCAGATGTCCATTATTGGAGATTATCATTGACAGAATGAATGAAATTTATTGACCAAACTCTAATGCTGCATTCACACCAAACGCGAATAGAGCGTCTGGCGCGAATGATTCAATGTTAAGTCAATGTAAAGTTCGCGCGAATGACGCAAATTGGGCGTCTGGCGCGATAGGCGCGGTACTCGCGAATGGTTCTTTTGTGCATTTATGTGATTGATGCCAATTCGAGTCTTTCTGATCAATTCAGGAGAATGTTTCATGCAGTGTGTTTTAGGAAATACACTCATTCTTGCTCTAAGCTACAAAACACTTAATAAAAAAATACTTGATATGTATATTATTATTATCTATGACGTTTGTCAGAATAGGAGATGTACAGGAGTCGGTCGCCTCTTCTGCAGGTCGCGTGATGGTAGCGATGACGTCATGGCATCTGTAATGGCGCGGAACCGAAAGTGAAAGTAAAGCTGAAAAGCAGCTGCACTCCTGTTCAGACGATATTTCCCGCACTTCTGTGTTTTAAGATTGAAGATTCAACATTGATATTCGATTATATAGAGAATATATAACCGGAAGTGAAATGTGAGTCAGGTCCGTTCCATGGACAAAAAAAAAACTTTTAATGCACATTTTAGTTTATGTTTTATTCTTATGTTTATTGTTTACTTTTATTTCATTATTTCATACCTATATTTAGATATATTTTCCTCTGTGTTGTATTCTGTAATAATTGCACTTTTAGTGCTTTAAGTGGGCCGGTACGCACCGGTACTCAGTACCGCCACTTCCAAATATAGCTCTTGAGCGTACCACCACCTCTCCGTGCGCCCAGAACGTGCTTGTAGGGTACCGGTACGCTCATTTGGACATCTGTTTTAATAGAGGTTTTAATCTTTTGCCTGCGCTGCCGCTTTTCAGAGCGCCCTGCAAAATGCAAGCTTCATAATTCGTCCCACCGAGAGCAGAGACTACATTACCCTTAAACCCTTGAGATTTAGTGAAAAGCGCATGCGATTGCGTCGATTTTCCCGCTGACCACACAATAAGTTATAACAACTCAACGTAGCTGGACAAAATGTGTGATACGCGCATGCTCAGTTCTGTAAAATTCAAAGATGGTGAACAACACCTTATATGCTCTCCTAGCTTCAGTGATAATTGTAACAACGGCACGGTCAGAATTAGATAACTGATGCTGTCTGACTCTTTCCCAAGTCTGTATGAAGTCGTTGCAGGGCAGACGCAATTTAATGAAGTAATGCAGCAGCTCTTTCAGGAAGGGTGACCAGACATCCCGAAAAATTCGAGACAATTCCCGAAATCTAAACTGTTGTCCAGGATCCTGAATCTGGCCCTGATTGTCCCGAAAATGATACTAAAGCAAAATCTTGAGTAGTTATTGTCTGATAGTCATTAAAAACTGTCTACCGAGGTTGAGTCGTCTTGAAACCAGCCCCCGCCGGATGCTCATTGGCTGCAGCATCTTTTCTCTAAGTTCTAAACAAAAATACGGTAGGCGGCTAGGCACGAATTTAGATATTCATTTATCTAATAAGTCCATATGCACAAAGACAATACGACCGTTTTGTCCCCTTTTTGTTTGAAAGCTTGATGAAGAGAGCGCAAGTTGCTGCAGCTGCGATGAGGACAGTCAGTGATGCACGCGTACAGGAGTGATTGACAGTTCACGGCACTGTGTACATTATTTCATTAGAGTTAAGGTCTGATTTACACACTGTTACAACTGTCATTGTTTTTTATGTTTTTTTTTTCTTTTAACAATGGGGATGAGGGGAGTCATAAAAAAACATATATATATATATATATATATATATATATATATATATATATATATATATATATATAGTATTGTTCAAAATAATAGCAGTACAATGTGACTAACCAGAATAATCAAGGTTTTTCGTATATTTTTTTATTGCTACGTGGCAAACAAGTTACCAGTAGGTTCAGTAGATTCTCAGAAAACAAATGAGACCCAGCATTCATGATATGCACGCTCTTAAGGCTGTGCAATTGGGCAATTAGTTGAATTAGTTGAAATGGGTGTGTTCAAAAAAATAGCAGTGTGGCATTCAATCACTGAGGTCATCAATTTTGTGAAGAAACAGGTGTGAATCAGGTGGCCCCTATATAAGGATGAAGCCAACACTTGTTGAACATGCATTTGAAAGCTGAGGAAAATGGGTCGTTCAAGACATTGTTCAGAAGAACAGCGTACTTTGATTAAAAAGTTGATTAGAGAGGGGAAAACCTATAAAGAGGTGCAAAAAATGATAGGCTGTTCAGCTAAAATGATCTCCAATGCCTTAAAATGGAGAGCAAAACCAGAGAGACGTGGAAGAAAACGGAAGACAACCATCAAAATGGATAGAAGAATAACCAGAATGGCAAAGGCTCAGCCAATGATCACCTCCAGGATGATCAAAGACAGTCTGGAGTTACCTGTAAGTACTGTGACAGTTAGAAGACGTCTGTGTGAAGCTAATCTATTTTCAAGAATCCCCCGCAAAGTCCCTCTGTTAAAAAAAAGGCATGTGCAGAAGAGGTTACAATTTGCCAAAGAACACATCAACTGGCCTAAAGAGAAATGGAGGAACATTTTGTGGACTGATGAGAGTAAAACTGTTCTTTTTGGGTCCAAGGGCCACAGGCAGTTTGTGAGACGACCCCCAAACTCTGAATTCAAGCCACAGTACACAGTGAAGACAGTGAAGCATGGAGGTGCAAGCATCATGATATGGGCATGTTTCTCCTACTATGGTGTTGGGCCTATTTATCGCATACCAGGGATCATGGATCAGTTTGCATATGTTAAAATACTTGAAGAGGTCATGTTGCCCTATGCTGAAGAGGACATGCCCTTGAAATGGTTGTTTTCAACAAGACAATGACCCAAAACACACTAGTAAACGGGCAAAGTCTTGGTTCCAAACCAACAAAATTAATGTTATGGAGTGGCCAGCCCAATCTCCAGACCTTAATCCAATTGAGAACTTGTGGGGTGATATCAAAAATGCTGTTTCTGAAGCAAAACCAAGAAATGTGAATGAATTGTGGAATGTTGTTAAAGAATCATGGAGTGGAATAACAGCTGAGAGGTGCCACAAGTTGGTTGACTCCATGCCACACAGATGTCAAGCAGTTTTAAAAAACTGTGGTCATACAACTAAATATTAGTTTAGTGATTCACAGGATTGCTAAATCCCAGAAAAAAAAAATGTTTGTACAAAATAGTTTTGAGTTTGTACAGTCAAAGGTAGACACTGCTATTTTTTTGAACACACCCCTTTCAACTAATTGCCCAATTGCACAGCCTTAAGAGCGTGCATATCATGAATGCTGGGTCTTGTTTGTTTTCTGAGAATCTACTGAACCTACTGGTAACTTGTTTGCCACGTAGCAATAAAAAATATACTAAAAACCTTGATTATTCTGGTTAGTCACATTGTACTGCTATTATTTTGAACAATACTGTATATATATATATATATATATATATATATATATATATATATATATATATATATATATATATATGTTATAATAGAGTACCGGCACCTCTTTGTGGCCACTTAAAGCACTGCTTTTATTATGTTAATGACAATGCCCAATTGTTCCTTTTTAGATCTTATAAATCATTACAAATATAGGCTCCCTTAATTTCCTATGTTTGAATGTGTTTGTTTTCATATTCTCGGACTCGTTAGAGGGTCAAATAAAGATGGGTTAGGTGTTTTAAGCCGATTCTTGAAGATGGCTAAGGAGGTCATTCCACCAGGAGGGAACATTTAATTTAAAAGTCTGTAAAAGTGCTTCTTTGAGATGAACCACAAAGCGACGTTCAGTTGAAGAGCACAAGCTTTTAGAGGCACAAGTCTGAAGTAATGAATTCAGGTAAAGGGGTGGTAATCAAACATTAATGGCCGACTTGTTCTGATCGAGGATTCGCTGTAACATATGCTTTGATTTTATTTTTATTTGACTGTGTGTTTAATTACGCTGGACGGTGTACTGATTGTCTATTGATTGTGACAGATTTGTTAATTAGCATGGTTTATAAAACATTTAACATTGGAAAATGTGTCAGCACCGTGAATTACTTAAGGAGACATATAAGCAACTTTAATGTAACGGCTCCTGAAGGTTTTCTTCTGATTAAAAGGATCACGCTTCAACTGATGTCTTAACGTTTAATGTCTTCTTTTCAAAGAGTACAAGTGTCATCTTCATCGCCATCTTGATTATATTTCGACATCACTTAAACATCGTCACACCCTTTGGATATCAACATCTTTACATCACGACACCGTGAAAAACTGAAACAAATAAAATTACATTCAGATACCGTGAGTGCGTTTCTGTTTTTACCGCAGTTTAACCAAGTCTGTTTCTTACTGAACCAATATCAATACATTAACCTTGCAAAGTAACAGATGCAATCCAAAGACATTCTTTCTACCAATCATACAATTAAACAGCTCTCAGCATGTGCACATTTCTTTTGTGGATCTGATACTCACATGGCTTACTAGATCATGTGACAAATTCAACGAATGTTACACATTTCACCAGTAGGTGTCACTATTGCACAGTATTTATAATACTCAAATACAATTCACAAATGAACATTCATAAAACATTACACACCATTTGTGAACTAAATACCTTTTCACAAAAATAAATGACTGAAATAGTTAAAATAAAATTCAACCGTTTCAGAGACGGGAAAATATAATTAAAATAAAGATTTAATTTGACAGTTTACACTAATAAACGTATATCTGCTAAAAAATGAGTGTTGATCGATGCTTTCAAAAGAACCATTCATAACTTTCACACAAGCATATGCATAAAAACACACATTACGTTCACAATAAACATTAGTTTCCTGGAATAAATGAAGATAAAAGATAGTAACTTTTTACATTTGTCATTAAATAAACAAACTGCATAAAATGTTTTGCCTTTATCAGTATAGCTGCTTGTACAGTTTGTAATTAAAGTCCCAGAAAGCATTAGATATGCTTGTTTTTGTTTAACAACAATGTGAGAAAATTAGTAAATTGTCCATATGGATTTGATTAAATTGATAAGCATAATTTGATTTGTATGGCGCTGTCCCATATTTTTTTCTGTTGTTTCTATTCTTTGAAATGCTTAGAAATGTATGCAAGTACATTTGCATATGATAAATATCTATTTTAACATGAATTATGATGAGCGTCTTCTTTCGGTTTGACTATGAATCATTAAAGCTGCAGGTGATCAGGACATTAAACACAAACACAATAAACCACATTCATGAACATTATAAATGATAATCTAATGCTGCTTTCTTTCATTTCAGGAAAGTGTGATCATCAATCATTGTATTTGTGTTTTAGAAATATTAGAAAACATTAATCTTTAATGCTGTCATTCTGGTCAGTCTTTCCAGTTTAATTAAAGTGAATGAGGGCTGGCCCTGTTAAGATCAAAAATCTGATCCAAAATGTATCAGGACAAAAGTTAATATGACAATATTCATAAGTCTTCTGAAATAGGTTTTGTGTGAGGAAAATTACTAGATAACCCTTTATAATAACTACATACTATTAAACATTAGTTTCTCAGTGTGTTAATAAATGCTTTATAAACACATTCTTACTGAAATTCAGTATTGATTCAGACAGTAATAAAACTTTCGTCAGCTTTTAACAAAGGATATTTAAAGGCTCACTTATCTTCTAAACAGAAAAATGTAAGAAAGAAGAGAGTGATACAGAATGTAGAAATATTTCATCCAAGACAGAAAAAGGTACAAAATGAAAAATAAACCTCTACAATGTCATAGAAAAATCTGAAATTTTTGTTCATATTTGTGTTTCTATTTCAGCTATTTCTATTATTTATTTTCTTACTTTGTTCTTGTTTGTAAGTTTTATCTTACAAGTATTTAAAATAAAAAGTTATGTAAACACTTGCATTTTTACAATAAGTGTCAATTAAATACCTAGAAGAGTGCCACGGCTCGCATTAAACGTGTTTTGGCGCCTCTCTCTGGACATTTCTCTTTTTTCAAATTGCAGCGAAAGATAGAGTAATGTACGTAATGACGTGTTTAGAGGAACGCATTTCGACTAAGACTGGATGTAAATGATGCTAAATGATCCCAGATCGGTCGCGCACCGAAGTCACGTTTCCACCGAATATAAACGTCTTCTTGAGTTGATTTGTGTCGCTCTCTAAAGCAGGTCTTGGGGTTTCTTCATCAGAAGAACACGACGAGGGAATTCCCGACTGACGTCAGAGCTGAGAAACAATCTGCTCGAGTCTGACTGATGTGATGAAAGCTTCAGGACCTTCATCTCTTCTCTGACAACTTTAAAGTGAACGTGATTGTGTTCAATTCAGGACTGAAATCACTGAGTTTCTGGAAACTGTCATGTAAAATCATCAGAGGAAGTTCAATCACAGAGGATTTGAATGAAATCTGCTAGAAACAAAACTATGTTCACTGTTTTTGAAGCAATGTTTGTCGTCTAACTTTAGAAAAGGACGTTTCAAATCTGGGACAGCTTGTTTGGACTAATGTGGGAAATATACTATGAATATTTGATGATATTTAACTGATAACTGTGTTAGGAAAGTTTGATTTGGGGGTTTACATTGCAGCAGTATTATCATTTTGGCAAATGCGGTTTAAGAAGGAGAATCAGAATAGTTTGGTTTAACCAGAGAAAGATGTCAATGTAGTTTCTAGATTTAGAATCTGGATCATAAAATAAACAATACTGCTGCATTATAAGCTTTAAAACTGATCACAATCTCGGAGCGAAGTTGACTCCAAAAATTGTGTTTCTTGGATGTGAAAAATGTGCGAATACATTTAAGAGCTTAAAACAAAGACTGTTAATAAAAGTGTAAAACTAGAACTGCCAAGAATTAGAAAAGTTTACACGGCACCACAGTGTGTTCACAAGCTTAAATGATCTCAAATGAGGAGGGTTTCCCCTCGAGGGAAATCCCCAATAACAAGAGCAGAAGCAGAAGCCAGTAAAACACTGATCAAGACAACTTTAAGGTCTCTCCATCACACTCTCACATGAGTCAAAACACTCCTTCTCTCTTCTGAAACCTGCTTTCTCATGTGGGACGACAGAGCGCTGCTGGACAAATGCGTTCCCTAGCAGAAATGTTGTGCCCTTAACCCACATTATTATGGAAGTACAATAAATAAATAAATAAAACACCTACTATAGAGGTCAAAATAGAACTGTAATAAAATATAAAAATAACTAAATATTAATTCAATTTTATTATTTAATAATTACAGTTGAAGATAGTCGTCTATGGCTATGATTTTACTACAGTTGTCTGATTAATTTTATAGTCTCAAGCATTTATTAATGACACACAAGAAATAGTACTTCAATAAAAAAAAAAGGATTAGTCTTTGTAATGGTTGTGATGTCCAGGGGCGTCGCACCCACCCACACTTTTCCCGGTGAGAGGGTTCAACACCCACACGTTTTCTGCAGTTTTTCCGCAGTTTTGCACAAACGCTTTACTACAGTCGCTCCTCCGTTTCTCTGGCCGCTCAGTGTCTGCGCTCTCCGCGGCTGCCTCCCTCTCATGACACCTGCTTTGAGCCTGACCGGCTGATGATTGGCTGTTCTGCCTTAAGTCCCGCCTCTCTTGGGGTGTTATTGGTCAGCTCGTGCTGAGGAGGCGGGCACCTAGGCGGGAAGAGTTTGGGAAGATGTTCTGTTATCGTTTTTGTTGACATGTCGAGTGTTTTCGGTATTATATTTCGTTTTTTAGACTAATGCTTATTTATATTATTGGGATATTGTTCAGCAGCTAGCTAAATTCGGTTATGTAACGTTATGTGGCATGCAATGTATAACATAACTGTGACGAAGAAGGCAGGGAATTGCCAAGGAGGGTGGACAAACTGGCATTGTTAAGCAGTGTATTTATGGGTTCATTGCCAGTGCAACTGATTTTGATACTTTGAGCATTGTTTGTTGATTAGCTGAATACTTTTGTGGATACTTACTGAGTGTTTGATTGTAACGTTACCTGTTGAGGAGAAAAAAGTGAGAAATGATGACATTGTTTGCCTACCTGTTGAAGAATTATGAAAGAAAAATTTGTTTGTTTGTTTGTAAATTGTTACATTATTTATACCACCAGAGAAAAAGCTCTGTGTGGGCGGTTTTTTTTTCTCCCCTTTTCTATTTTTTTTTTTTTTTTTAAATGTAGGATCATTTTTTTCCCCAGCCAAACTTTAAGCCCTGCATTTTGTACCCCTCTGTCACTGTATTCAGCGTTTTTTTTATTGTTTATAAACAAACCACATCCATCCCCCACACTTTTGAAAAGCTTGCTACGCCCCTGGTGATGTCCACATGTTTTTGTTGAAGAAATTATAGAGGCTATAGCATTTCTATCGCAAAAAGGTGGGCTGAAATGAAATATTAAGTGGATATTTGAATCAAATGTTTGACCATCCTGTAAGTGTTAAAACAGCAATTATCAGACCTTTAGCGCCCTTTGCAGGCATTTGTGATAATAGCCTATGTAATGTACAAAAAAATATTATCTTGTATTACAATATGTATTTTAACAGTATTATTCAATTAAAAAATACAAGTATTATTAAATAACCAATCATTATTGCCTCATTTAAAGCTTGTTGTTCGCTTAGGTCTGTTTTTATTTCCACAAAAATATTATCTGAATGCTTTGTAAATTATCATTTGAAGCGATCTGAAGCAGTTTGTAGTAGGGGAGAGCAGGGGCCAAAGTACCATTTTCAGGAAATCATCATTTTAAAATATAATCTCCTGTAGACAGAGATATATTTCTGCTGTGGCCAGTAACTCAGAAGTGTGCTCTATCAATACCAGGTGGTATTTTGTAGAAATGTACTTTCGACTCCGTCGGTTGGGACGAAAGTAACACAACAACATAAACTAGATTTTTTTTTCTGTTACTCTTATTTTTATTAAGTATACCCGACTATGACCTTGTTAATATGTAACTGCAAACATATTTTGTCCTTTATTTTTGCTAAAAAATATTAAATTACATTTTCAGATTTTCATTTTCAATTTAAGTTATCAAATGTCTCAAAATCCGACTGTACAAACTTGAATTGTTTAAAATATTTTTAATGGCAATTTCAATGTATTTGTTTATTTATGTATACTATGTTAATATAAAACGAAAGTTTCTTTTTTCCACATTTTATTCGGTCATATTCAGGAATATTAAAAGATTAAACGCCGTATGATTGACTTTCAAAAAATGTTCTACTGTCCTGTCCGCTAAAACATTGTGACATTGTGTCATTGTCAACCTTTTACGATAAAGGGTGTATTGAAGACTGTAGTATGCACTGATTACTGTTACGGTTCTAAATCACCTTAGAGTACTAGTTACACAAATAATGTCCAGTAACTAGGAAAGGATTAAAGAAGCCAGAGTCATGTGTCCAATTAACTCAATGTATTAATGAAAAAATGAATTATTTCCTCACAATGTTAACACAATGTAAATGACACAATAAAACAGCGTAGGCCTACGTGAAATAACCAAAACAATAAAACAATAAAACAATGTTCTTTAAATCAAAAGATACAATAATGTTGATATAAGGCAGTGAAATGTGTTATTGAGAATACTCAGTCCCAACAAGTCCCAAGTTTCCAGAGAATGTCCACTTAATGAAAGGAAGGCACAGATATCTTCAGACGTCGATCCTCAGACATGATGTCATCACATTTGGATCTTGAACAGACAGTATGTTAGTAGGGATCTTTGTTTGATACTGATAGGGTTAATATGATGTGGTGATAACAGTGAGGCCTTTAGCTTCGTGTGCTGCGATATTCAGTGTGTGTGTTGGGTTTGTGTGATTACAGTCCGCTGGACAAACGTGTGGTTCTATAATGAAACAAATAAACTCAATTAGTCTCTGTTACATTTTGTACAACAAAGTGCTGTGTCATTATCACTTCACATGATTAAACGCGAGAGACATCGAAAACATATGATAAAAGCATAATATAACAGCTGTTCTTTTATAACTGAAGAAATATCTTATTGATGCATCTAGCAGCATATCAAACGATGATTATTAGACTGAATAATATGATATAAACACTTACGTTCTGCAATGACGCACGCGCTGATATTCACCATATAATTCCAGCAACTTCTGAAGCGATCACACAACATCGGCCGCCCAACACATCTGAAATGCCAAACTGCTCACCAGCTGAGAGCTATCTTATCAATCTATAGCTTGATGGCTTTAATCCAACTTGCCGCATGAATTTACAATACTAACACGGACCGCATTTCTCCTTTTTCTCCATTGCCGTATATCTGATCTCACGCTATTTTCACCAAACTCGCGATACTTCCGATTAAACTCCGCCCACTCAACAGGTGCAACACTTGAACAGAATACTAAACGACTATAATATTAAAATAAATGTAACTTGACCATGACCTTTTGCACAAAGGGTAAGGATGATATTGTTCATTTTAATCATCATTTACATTTGTAGAATCATTAAGAAGATTTTAGAGAATTTAACTTAATAAAGACTCTAAAATCCAATACTGATTTTACGGGGCTTTGTTTATATTTAAATAACCCAATAAATTTGGTAAAGCAATAAAGGGAAAAAAATTTAAATAATTAAAAAAAACTGTGTAAACAAACTTTTACAATGTCAAATCAAATGCTTCAAAATAAGTGAAAAGGTGTAATGAATCAAACTTCTATTTTCACAAGTGTTAAACACACTTTAGGGAATTAAATCGGAAAAATTTACAAATGTACAATGTACAACTCAATAACCAGACATTACACTTTAAGATTTACCCACTGAAATAATCATTACATTCAGTAACAAAACTCACTTATGTGGGCCCACATTCACGATCTCACTCACTCACACACCCTACGTTGCAGGCCTGAGGTTTCTCCAAGAACGCGACGGGTCCCGCGGTAAGATGAAACATTGCAATTTTGACAGCCTCAGCAGGCTGCGGCTCTCCCACGCAGCAACAGAGGAACTCCGGGCTTTTCCGGTCACCCGGTGCGCTATCTGTTTCACGTTTCAATCGGCGTTGAATGTCGATCCGACTCGTGCTAATAACGCCACGAGCACATGGAATGAACGCACGTAAAATAAACCAATAAACATAATATAAAAATATACATAAATTTATAACTATATGCATATACATGAAAACACTATAAGGAAACAATAAATAATAAAATACACATTATAAATGTAAATAAACATATTAGGATCAAACCATAATTTATTAAGCTAGTGAAAAAGATTTCGTCTCTAAGTGAAAATCACCGAACATGATTTCTCAAAACGTCACGAAAATGAATAAAAACTCAAAAAGTCAATAATACAATTAAAACAATAATATAATTAAAGAAAGTCATGAAAATGAACAAATTCTCGAAAAGTCATGAAAATTAATAAAAACTGGGAAAGTCATGATAAATAAATAAAACCTAGATAGTCACGAACACGAATTAAATCTCAAAAAGTCATGAAAAGTAACGAAAATCAATCTAATTAATCATAATTTAAATTTGTAGAAACATTAAGAAGAAATAAAAAAAATACCTTTTTTAATCCTTCTTTCAGATTCTCACCTTCAGTTCTACAGCGCTTAATAGGCTAAAAACACAGATTAAAAGAACAAGAAAAAAGTTTTTTTTATTTCTTGTATTAGGCTACTGAACAAGATTTCGGCTCTAAATGAAAATACCTGAACATGATTTCTCAAAAAGACACTAAAAAGAATAAAACAGGGAAAGTCATGAAAATAAATAAAATCTCAAAAAGTCACGAACATGAAAAACATCTCCAAAAGTCATGAAAATGAATAAAAACTGGGAAAGTAACGAAACTGAACAAGTACAAGTAAGATAAACCATTTATAAATCACGCTGTTCAAGTGTAACATGTCGAGGAGTTGGTGCAAAGAAAAACGGAGAGAACCGTAGCCACTGAGTTGAGATTCGCTTTCGCTTTGCTTTCACCGGGAGCGCGTTTCCCGCATAAAGACGCGGCTCGCCGCTCGTCCACCACAGTACGACGCGTCCCTGCAGGGGAAATAAACGATTTAGTGAACACTGTTTCCTGAAACTGTACTTTGACACAGATCCGTGGTTTGATCCACATGGGTCCAAACGTAGAGCTGCCATGATGACGTTCCTCGGGGGGTGGAGTAATAACTTCCGCTTTAGGTTTGCATTGACGCTGAAAAGCCGTTTATTGACACAGATCCCGGACAGCAAGCAACCAGTAATGTTAAATCAGCGTGTCAACGCCAACTACTTTGAATTAAAGTGACAAAGTCATGCTGGTTCAATATCACTTTGGCACCCGCAATTAATGCTGAAACAAATTTGAGATTTCCACAGAAAATCATGAAAATGTAATTGAATCAACATAATGAAGTGAAGATGATTCATCACCATTTCCAAGTTTGGGGAAAACCTTTTAAAGACAAGAAGACATATTTTCAACAGTATAAAGTCACTTTATTTCTTTTGTAAAAGTTAAACAGTCAATGACAAAACAACAGTCTCTAGAAAATAAAAGTGGGCCAAAAGCAATACAATCTTTCTAAATGAAGGGTTGTGAGTTCGAGTCTCGGGCCGGCAGGAATTGTAGGTGGGGGAGTGCATGTACAGTGCTCTATCAGCCCTCAATACCACGACTGAGGTGCCCTTGAGCAAGGCACCGAACCCCCAACTGCTCCCCGGGCGCCGCAGCATAAATGATGCCCACTGCTCCGGGTGTGTGTTCACGGTGTGTGTGTGTGCACTTTGGATGGCTTAAAACAGAGCACGAATTCCGAGTATGGGTTACCATACTTGGCTGTATGTCACGTCACTCTTTCACTTTAAAAAATGATTAGTGGTCCAGTGGTTAAAGTATTAAAAAGCTAGCTCACATCAGACTACTGCCTCTGTTCCTTTGGTTTCTCTGAAATCTAAAAAAGAGGGCATGAAGTCGCCGGAGAAGAGCAAATTAAATTCAGCTGTCATACATACGGTCCAAATACAAAATAATGAATGAATAACCAGACCTATCATTGTGTTAACTACAGAACAACACTTCCGGTCACGGTCGGTGATAGTAGTCTAGTGGTTAACGCGCTAACATGTGCTGCAGCTCCGCTTCTTAAACCTCGAGATCGAATCCCGTCTTTTGACAATTTAGTTTCCAGTCCCTCTCTTTCTTGTGCTGTCTGCTAAAAGCATGAAAAAGGCCTGAAATAAAATTACTGCGTCCCCTGAACATGATTTCGGGCAAGTAGACCGAACAAGATTTCGAATCAAGAATATTTCGATTATTAATGATAACCCCTAAACAATAAGTGGGCTAAATGAGAACTGTCCCACTGACCGAACAAGATTACGACTGTAAGTGATAAAGACTGAAGAATATTTCAACTATTAATGATAACCACTGAACAATACTTAGACTAAATGAGAACTTCCCCATTGACCAAACAAGATTACGGCTATAACTGATGAAGACTGAAGAAGATTTCAACTATTAATGATAACCACTGAACAATATTTGGATAAAGACTGAAGAAGATTTCAACTATTAATGATAACCACTGAACAATACTTGGGCCAAATCTCGGCTACTGCTTCTGAAGAAATATCTGCGCACGGCTCTGCATTTGGCATTCATGCAGTCCAGGTTCGAGGGGAACGACAACAAGCCAGAAGTCCTTCTGTCCTTCCATCCGGAGAAGATGAAAGAGAAGAACTTTCTGAGCGACGGTATTGATATATTTCATCTAAGGACAGGTGTTGAAAGTCCCTCTGCAAAAATGCTGGATGAACCAGTTAAAGTGCACACTTACTGGGAAGGGTGTTCTGCTGCAACAATTCAAGACATTCCCCAGGACTCAGTCGCTGACAACATATGGCGAGCACCGATCAGAATAACAAGTTTTCCTCATTATGTTGCAATAATATGTTTTCTCATTAAATCTTGGGATAAAAAGGACATGAGGGCCACTGACTTTTTAGTTGGTAAATTCACGATACAGATGCGACCAAACGATCTGTACTGTATTGACATGCATCTTTCAGACAAAAGACTTTGTTATGCAACACTGAAAACATCAAAAGAGTTCAATAAACATTTTAGTGAGACAGTTTGGTCCTACATGAATGGGAACCTCGCCAAAGTCGACCGTTACATACAGACTCCCCAAGACGCCATTGCACTATGTGCAGTTTTGTTCTCTGAAGTGATCAGGTATCCTGACATGTTTTTTCACAACATCCTCCTGATGCAGCACTTGAAATCATGGGAAGAGTTTCATGACAATCATCCCATGCTGACGGGGGGATCATGGAAAGGTGGATCTAGCGAGCCGGGCCAAGTGATTCCTCCTGAAAAAGTTCAACGGAGAGAAGAAAAAAACCTCTTCAGTTGTGTCAAGAAAATGATGAGGGATAAGAAGAACTCTATTGCACAGTGCTCCTGAAAACTGTTGTTACCTGAACTGATAACTGATGTTGGCATACACGAAGGACATCACTGGCCCCTTGCTGGATCCTCTTCAGTTTGCCTACAGAGAAAACAGATCTGTGGTTGATGCAGTCGACATGGGACTGCATGACATCCTGCAACACTTGGACAGATCTGGGAATTACGCAAGGATCCTATGTATGTTTGTCAGTTGAAGCTCCTGTCGTCAAGTCAGGTTCCTTGTGTGTGTAAAAATACTTGGTAATAAAGCTCTTCTGAATCTGATTCTGACTTGTGTTTTATTTCCTGTCTGTAAATCCCTTTGTCATTTTTCTGCACTCGAAGCTCCTGTCATCAAGACAAATATTTGGTTTCATAAACATGTCTTGGTCAACCCTTTTCTACCATAGAGATCAAGATTAAATTTGTAGAATCATTAAGAAGAAACAATTTTAAAAATACTTTATTTAATACCTTTTTTTCAGACTCTAACCTTCTCTAACCAGATCTACAGCGCTTTATAAAAGTACATGAAATAAAAGTGTAAGTGGAAATCACAGAACATGAACAAAAATAGTATGAATCATAAAAGCTGCAGGTGATCAGGACATTAAACACAAACACAATAAACCACATTCATGAACATTATAAATGATAATGTAACGCTGCTTTCTTTCATTTCAGTCTTATTTCAGGAAAGTGTGATCATCAATCAGTGTATTTGTGTTTTAGCATTATTAAAAATCATTCATCTTTATATTTTTAATCAAATTATTTTTTCTCAATGTACATTACTGAACAAAGACAAACATGTAAGAAGTACATTCAGATATTTATCAAGGCATCAGGGGGCGTTATAAAGTCACACTGGGTTCAACAGAATTCAGCTTTCAGTGCATCATTTGTTTTCATTTGTCAGTGTTTTAAAACCTCTATTAAGAAACAGCTATTTTAAACCTTCAAATATCTGAGTTTCTGTGAGATTTTCCTTCTTTATGCAGGGTTAGATTGTTCCGATAATAAAAGTTAATTCTGTCATTCTGTTCAGTCTTTCCAGTTTAATTAAAGTGAATGAGGACTGATCTTGTTAATGTAACCAGGTTGAAATTATATCTTTACTTTTACGGTTGAAATGTCACCAAATCCTGATGAATATTGTTTTCTAAATGTTTAAGATGTGTTCTATTGCCAATATGTATGTCTGGATGTTGTATTCAGATCATAGTGTTAATACCTGTACTTTCACTTTAAGAGTGTCGCAGGCTTTGTGGCGTCATTCACGCGCTTCTTTCAGTTTGCGCCAGACTAGCTGAGAGGAGGAGCTTGAGACCTGTATATTGTGTGGAGGAGACTGCATGTGACAGAGCCTTATATTTTTGTTGTTTATTTGTACAGTCTGCACCAGGCTCGCTGAGAGGAAACAAATTTGCTGTTTCGCCTTTATTAAAAGAGAAACCAGCAGTTGGTCGTGGTCTGCGTCTTTCCTTCATTCAACACAAGAACACAACGCAGTACATACAAGAGTTAACGGACGTGCATCCAACCTACATAAACTGTTAAAGACAAAGCACGCCCGTTACATTAAGATCAAAAATCTGATCAACAATATATCATGACAAAAGTTAATATGATGGTAACACTTTCTAACAACTGCATGCTATTAAACATTAGTGAATAGTCAGTTCACCATTTATAAAGCATCGTCGTTACATTAATACACATTAGTAAGCAGATTATAAACACAGCTATAAATGCTTCCTTCTTGAGTTAAAAGCAAATCTATAATGAAGCCCCTGCAGTCTGATACAAAAATACATGTTTAGTTATTTGTTGTATATATTTGTGTTTCTATTTCAGCTATTTGTGGGTCTTCAGTTTGAAATGTACAATTTGTTTGTAGTTTGACAAACTAAGATTTTATGTGGAATTTGGCACTTCTCTGTAACTCACTGTTTGCACTGAATTTTCACTTTTACAATCTACTTTTTTAATTTTGTTGGTTTTTGTTAATTTGTTGCTTAATTTGTTGACATGTATTTGTTGCTTATTTTTATTTATAATATGCACTTCCTTATTTTTTCTTATTTGTTTGTTTTATTATAAAATCATTTAAAATTAAAATAAAACTATGTAAAAACTTGCATTTTTAAAACATTATGTAAGTGTGTCCCATCAGGTAATGAAAAGTTCATAGTGTGAATTACAGGGGGTCAATTATGGTTAATTATGGTGGGGTAATTCACACTCTGAGTGTGGGTCTAATTAAAAGTGAAGGCCATCTTAAATACACATTGTTCCGCTCTTACTAATCAGAAATTACCAGTTTTTTTTTTTATTTTTTTTGAGGGAAATCCCCAATAACAAGAGCAGAAGCAGAAGCCAGTAAAACACTGATCAAGACAACTTTAAGGTCTCTCCATCACACTCTCACATGAGTCAAAACACTCCTTCTCTCTTCTGAAACCTGCTTTCTAATGTGGGAAGATAAAGATTGCTTCAAATAGAAATATTCTCATCATTTAAAAAAATATGATTGCAAAAATTGATGTACAATCAATTCAATTCAGTTCAAGTTTATTTGTACTGTGCTTTTTACAATACAAATCGTTACAAAGAAACTTTACAGAAAATTACGTTTTAAAAGTGCATCACAAATATGATTCAGGCCAGTGTTTTGTCTATTATTAATCCTCATTAATCAGTCACTGACCTGTGAGAGGACTTCAAGAGGAACACAGTCCTGTCTGATGATCCTCTGGACACATTCATGACAGAACCGACAGAAACTCCAGTGATTTCAGTCCTGAATTCAGCAGCAGTCAGGTTGACTTTAAAGCTGTGAAAGAAGAGATGAAGGAGCTGAAGTTTTCATCGTATCAGTCAGCGTCACACATTACTCACGCTCAGGAAATCCTGATGTGTCAGGTGGAAAGTCCCTTCCGTTTAGAGGAAATCACTCTGAACCCTGAGAATCTGTGAGAGACACAGATGAACACAGCAGAGACTGTTAATTAGGTTTTTCTGCCTAAACAGACATGATACAACATCCAAAACTCTGGTTGCAACATATGCTCATTGGAAAAATGTGCCTCTACATACATTTCTGCAAAACAGAAAATAAAATGGCCTACCAATATATGTTAATATAGAATATTATGTTATCTAGTAATTTTAGTAATTTTTTCATAAAGAAATAAATAAATAAAAAATACACTAATCACACTTTCACAAATTCACAAATTCAATAATCACACTTTCACAAATTCACAAATCACACTTTCACAAATTCTAAATTAAATATAGACGAATCCTTAAAGCTACAAAAGTTCTTCCCTCTTTTCTCCCCATGATTAACAGACATCACAACAGCTGGTTGTATTGGCTGCTATAACTTTAAGAGCTGCTTCTGCTGAACCTGAATGTGCTCCAGGGCAGTTCTGAAAACTATTTCAGTTCCTAAACGTCTCTGATAAAATATATTACATGCATGCAGTTTTAAGGCATGATTTAATCAACGTTTTGGTAACTCTATGATTTAACTGACCACTACACTGCATGCACGCAGTTCATTTCGTGATTTCCTATGAAAAGATTCAGGTTACAGTGCACAATCGTTTGACTCGCGCCTCGCTCACGGACGTCACGTTTCCACCGAATATAAATGAAATACCGGAAAATGTTTAACGCATGTCAATGTGACCATCGAACTGAACACGTGAAGTTTATTTCCATATGAATAAATATAGTCAAAGCAAATACTATGACATGTAGTAGGATTTTTAGAGGGGAAAGAAAAAAAGAGAGAAAAAGACAAACTAGAAGAAAACAATAAAATATGAAGGTTTACTGCCTTTGAAGAATATGTAATCTATAAAAGGCAACTGTAATCTGATTATGCTCTTTATAAAGTGTAATGTTCTGTGAGTCTAGTTTATTTCTGGAATCTGATCGTGCTCGAGCAGTCTTGAGAATCTTTATTAAAAGCCTCTTCTGGAGTTGATTTGTGTCGCTCTCTAAAGCAGGTCTTGTGGTTTCTTCATCAGAATAACACGAGGAGGGAATTCCCGACTGACGTCAGAGCTGAGAAACAATCTGCTCGAGTCTGACTGATGTAATGAAAGCTTCAGGACCTTCATCTCTTCTCTGACAACTTTAAAGTGAACGTGACTGATGTTTAATTCAATACTGAAATCACTGAGTTTCTGGAAACTGTCATGTAAAATCATCAGAGGAAGTTCAATCACAGATCAATGTGTTAAGAGTATTTCTTTTTGTTATAGTTTGGTTTAACCAGAGAAAGATATCAATGTAGTTTCTAGATTTAGAATCTGGATCATAAAATAAACAATAATGCTGCATTATAAGCTTCAAACTTTATTAATGCACATTTTATTAATTCAATAAAATATTATATTAGACTGTCCCGGTGATAATGACCCGAGCAGTCACAAGGAGGATCACAATCTCCAAAACATGCGTTTCTTCAGTTAGAGGGGATGTGCAAAATGTGCAAATACATTTAAGAGCTTAAAACAAAGACTGTTAATAAAAGTGTAAAACTAGAACTGCCAAGAATTAGAAAAGGCTGGAGTTTACACGGCACCACAATGTGTTCACAAGCTTATAAATGAGCTCAAATGTGGAGGGCTTCCCCTCGAGG
Organism: Carassius auratus; assembly: GCF_003368295.1. NCBI lineage: Eukaryota > Metazoa > Chordata > Actinopteri > Cypriniformes > Cyprinidae > Carassius > Carassius auratus. Next base: position 43,199 of record NW_020526031.1, on the reverse strand, counting down.
GAAATCCCCAATAACAACAGCAGAAGCAGAAGCCAGTAAAACACTGATCAAGACAACTTTAAGGTCTCTCCATCACACTCTCACATGAGTCAAAACACTCCTTCTCTCTTCTGACACCTGCTTTCTAACGTGGGACGACAGAGATTGCTTCAAATAGAAATATTCTAAACATTTAAAAAATAGCATTGCAAAAATTGATGTACAATTCATTTCAATTCAAGTTTATTTGTACTGTGCTTTTTACAATACAAATCGTTACAAAGCAACTTTACAGAAAATTACGTTTTACAAGTGCATCACAAATATGATTCAGGCCAGTGTTGTGTTGATCACGAATCCTCATTAATCAGTCACTGACCTGTGAGAGGACTTCAAGAGGAACACAGTCCTGTCTGATGATCCTCTGGACACATTGATGACAGAACTGACAGAAACTCCAGTGATTTCAGTCCTGAATTCAGCAGCAGTCAGGTTGACTTTAAAGCTGTGAAAGAAGAGATGAAGGAGCTGAAGCTTTCATCGCATCAGTCAGCGTCACACATTACTCACGCTCAGGAAATCCTGATGTGTCAGGTGGAAAGTCCCTTCCGTTTAGAGGAAACACTTGAGACCCTGAGAATCTGTGAGAGAGACAGATGAACACAGCAGAGACTCTGGATGTTATCATGTATATGATCCACGGACGAAACCACACCTGTCCATCTTTACACAAACACACACACAACACAAGATCTTTATTTATTCATTCCTCCAAAAAACTACAGAAGGCAGATGTATTCTCGTTCAACTCCTGGAGAGTCCTCGTCCCATCATTGATCAATGAAAACTGAACTGGCAAAGGATTGATTTCAGAGACTGTTTCTCTGACAGTGGATTTGTCCATATGCACATTACAGTTTTTCTCGATTGCTAACACACAATTCACCATTTCCTCACAACTATAAACACACTCTCAAAACTACACACCAACCTGTGCAAACTTCAGACCTCCAGGTCAAAGTCAAATAGTTTAGTCAAAAACATGACTCAAGGTGATACACAAATCTGTCAAATACACAGAGTACTTCACTGCCTGGAGAGCACTAGTGAGAGCACTTCAAACACTGTACGAAAACCTCCTTTTGCAGGTCAATGACTCTTACACTATACAATATAAACAGAGCAATGCATATACTGAAAAATATAGCAATAAACTTTAAAATAAGTTTACAATCATCACACTACTGTAAAGAGATCTTACCTATCCTAACATCTTATCTCGATCTCAGAGGCCTAAAACACATTATATACAGCCAAGCTGAAATATATTAATGAATCTACCCCCTTTATGAAAATTATTCAAATCAGTTCTGGACTATATAAGGTTTAATGTAAGTACTTAATTACTTAAAATATGACATATTTACTGTCATTGAATAATATGTAATCCATAAAAAGGCAACTGTAATCTTGATGACCTAATAAGGTCAATAATGAACAGGTGCAAGAGACGATGAGATGACTATAAATCAAAGGCAAAATCTATTCAGACAAGTCACCAATCTTTAATACAAAGAAAACCCTGAGCAGATTGGACCGTATGTGTGAGTGTGTGTGTGTGAGTGTGTGTGTGTGTGTGTGTGTGTGTGTGTGTGTGTGTAAACAAGTGACATGTTAAAGGTTTTGAGAAACGTGTCTTTGTTTCAGGAACTGTATGAATGGTTTGGAAAACTGTGTCAAACTAATGAGGCCTAATCTCTCCTCTGTCAGTCTGGATCCCACATTCACAGAAGATAAGAAATAAAAGACTATAACAAGAGTTTTAGATCTAAAGGAAACGCTAACCGTGCATCCCTGAAAGGCCTAATACAGCAAAGACATTTACAATAGAAAAACACATTCGCTATAAATACTACACATCATTCAAAAACAAACCAAAAACTTCCTTCACATTAAACACAGCACCTAACTTCCCTTATTTTCAACCCGATCTCATAAAAGTGCGTATCAATAGCACGAGTTTACGTTTCGATTTGGCTAAAATGGACTGTCACTCATATGATACACAGTGTGTAAGTTTAGGGTTGTGTGTAGATGCGCATCATATGTGTGTAGAAACTGTGAATTATATGTGCACCAAACACGTGATTATCATCTCGCCAAGTCCATTTTGACATATTAATACCCCGAGTTTCTGTCTATGTGCATTTTTATGAGACTGGGCTCGGTTATTTTCGACTGTGACACACAGGCAACAGTCAACCAGGCAAAAATACAATTAATAAAAACAGAAAAGAATGATATCATTAAAACATGTCCATTAGAACGAGTTCAACTAGTTTCTCTCTGAATCATTTGTTCTGTTCTGCCGCATCGACTCAAACATGAATCACAAACAACACAAGTAGTGAAGAAGTGAAAGAGCACGTCTTCCTCTTCTTTTCATTTAGTGACGGCTGGCAAACCAACTCATGTCTACAGTGCACCTACTGAGATAGAGAGAGTATAAATAAATCAGAAAAACTAATAAATTGTGGAAGGACAAACCGGTCTCATACTGGCTTGATCTTCTGTTAATGTCACCAGCGACCATTCTCTGCCGAGAAGAGCGGAAGTGAAAGTGCAAACAAACTTCACCACTTCCTCATACAGTGCTGGGCTAAACCCACAGTAAGATACACACACACACACACACACACACTCCAGTGAATCCACACGATGTGCTTAAAGATCTCCAGATCCAGATGCAGAAGAGACGAGCCAACCACTCGAAATAACACTGACCAATATTAAAAAGAAAGAAAGAAAGAACATCAATCGTGAAAACAGTAATATGAAACATAAAGCAGATGCAGTAGCAATGCACAAAGAAAAGAGAGAAAAAAAACAACATTAAATAATTATTGAATAGGAAAAATACATCATTAATAATAATAAATAAATGTAAGGAATATCACCCCATAAAGAGATTTTTATCCATCATTTGATTAAATTAAGTTCTGGTTTTTAGATTTGATTTGACAAATTAAGAATCCATTGTTTTGTAAATCATCGGATTTTTAATTTTAAGGTGTACACCTCGAAAGAATCATTTCTCAGTTTATTAGACGTTTTAGAGACTTTGATTTAACTATCAACTGTAACGAATGCACAAACAAACAATGAATGAATAAACCAATCAATCGAAGTTGTCATTGGGTCACAGTGTTGATTAATGATTGTACTGCTTTCCTCTGTGCATACATATCCTTATAAGTACAATTATAGCTGGATTATTTGTGTCCCTTCAAAAGTTGCACTTGAGTAATTTTGTGTTTTTTTAATGGTTAAAAGTTGATGGTTTGTAATGTTTGTGATGGTATTTGTAGTGGGGAGCATTACAGTTTCTGAGATGGTTTGTTTCTCAGATTTAGGAGCTAGTTGTAGTGCTAAAACGCTTTGTGAAATAATCTTTCACAAAGTCCTAAAATTATGAGTCCTACATTTGACACGACCGTTATTTTTAGTATTGTTATTTTTGATATTTTCTCTTAAATCGGCAAGTTATGAGCGACTTTTAGCCTTAGGATGTTTTGTGAGTACTGGCCCTGGATCTGAATCTATCCATTGCAATTAAATGTTCCTGTTGTTTTAAATTTGACATTTACATTAACATGAAAAAAAGGTAAAAATAAGTTTTCATTTTAAATATAGAAATGATGTAGTAAACTCAAGTTGCTTCAGTCCAGTTTATCTTAAATTTAGTTTATAAAAATCATTAAAGACTTCTTGAACAAAAACAACAAAAAACTTGACTTGATTTAAAAAGTATAAACTATCAGTCAGAGGACAGAAGGCATGAAGTAGACTGTGCACAACAAGGAGTTGTGTTCATATTGATCATTTATAGGCCCTGGGAATCTGTGTATTAAATATGATGCTGTACAGGGGGTTTTAATAAATAGGCAGATACTTATTGTTCAACAGAATTTGACAAATAATTTAATTTCAGTTAATTGGCAAAGGGGAAACGTGTCTTGGGGGATACAAACATTAAAATAAAGAAAATAAATGTTTGAAAAAAAAAAAAAAGATGATACACTGTAAAACCCGACAAGTGAACTTAACTCAAACCGTTTGAGGAAACCGATTGCCTTAAACTATTAAGTTTTAAAACTAACAGTTATAAGTACTCTGAACTTAATTCAGTTGAGTTCACTGAAAGAAGATGTACATTGCAATTAAGTAATTAAGCGATTAACTAAGTGCTGATTGTGAATTAGTGATGAACAGCTGCTGTTGACAAACAGAATCACTGAAGAAAAGAGAAACACAAGAACTACTACAACTGACTTCAGACACAGACTTAGATGAAATCAACTGAAATAAAATACATGAAATCTCTCAAGATCTGATGAAACAACCCCACAAACAGCATCAGCAGCTCCACTTATTAATAACCAGACTGACTTTATTTCTGTCAGACGTCTACAGAAGATCTTATTGAGAATGAACTAAGGTTTAGATGTTGATTTATTGTTTCATTTGAAGTAACCATGTTAGAGATCAGTGTTTGCTTTAGTTGGGCTCTTGACCCTTGATTTCTGTCTTAGTCTTTTCTCTGGTTGTTATAACCGTGTGTTTCTAAAACATATTTGTTGTAATTCAAACACCCAGAAGAAATGCCATCAGGTGTTAACAAAATACACCGTTATTTTTGCTCATAAAGATGAGAGATATTCATGGCTCGGATCTGTAAAAGGTCTATTACTTGTGTGCACTCACAATATCATGAAGGCTTTCTGCAGAGGTTTTCAAGAGCTGGTGTGAATTAATATAGATGTAAACTCAAAGAGACAGGATAGTCTGCGCATGACCTGATATTTTATTCGGACCCAGAATACAGCGAGATGAACATCACAGAGCGCTAAACTCTAATGCAGAGAGAGAGAGAGAGAGAGAGAGAGAGACGTTGACGTTTAAAATTCTTTACTCAATCAAAATTACATTACACACTCAACATTAATACAATATATGTTCAAAAGTATTCACCAAACAAATGATAAACAGTTTTCTTCACAAACCACAAACAAACCGCTATTTACACACCATTTGTTCATAAATTCGCCCATATTCCCGGTAGTTTTAAAAAATATATATTCTGCCCTTATTCTTGATTCAACAAGTGCTGTAAACAGAGTCAAAACTTTAACAATTCTTCCTTCCAGAGCAAGTCTGCAAGTCTTCCACATAGCCAATTTTGCTTGCCCAAGAATAAAATTAGCAACAGTACAGCGATCCTTGTTCACTTTAGAATACCTACAGCCAAAAATAAAAAGTACTTTGTTAAACTCAAAACCCAGCCCATCAATAATTCTTTCCAGCAATGCCAAAAGTGGCACTAACCTTGGACATTCAATAAAAACATGAAAAACCGTTTCATGACTATTACAGGCATGACACAAGGGCAGAACATTCAAGTTGAGTTTGGACACAAAAGCATTAGTGGCTATCACACAGTGTACTATTCTCCATTGCAAATCCCCTGAACGCTTTGGAAGGGGACTTTTATAAAAGAGTCTCCAAGAAGGAGAAATATCATCTGCAACTGTGAGCTTTTCTCTCCATTTTGTATCAATTCTGTCATGAAGATCCTTAAAATACGCAGTTTTTACACAGGCCTGATACATGTCTTTTTTCCCCACAGAATGAAAAAGTAACCCTTTTAATCTCTCAAAATTTAGCAGCTTTCCAACCTGGCTGGTTTCAGGACAAACTCCAGGGCACACACCTAAATCAGGAAAATCAAGATGTGTAGGCCCACCCTCTAGAGAAAGCTCTACAAACTGCAAAAGAGGGAACGGAAGAGCAGCTTTCATCCCTGAAATCAGCCGCTCTACCACCCTCACAGACCTCAAATCAACCTGACTGGCAATATCTTCTGCTGACCTCCACTCTTTTGATTCTACATTAATCAAGTGCCCCACTTTGGTAAAACCTTTCTTCATGCATAACTTAACTATACTATTAGCCACGCAAACATTTCCTAAAAAAGGATTAAAAAACAGTGGTTCATTCAAACCATAATGATCATTTTCAGACCTATGCAGCTTAAACATTTCCCAAGATTTCAAAACCGATGCATAAAAATTTGCACCAAATGTGACATTTTCAATAAACGGTGACATCAAAAACAGTTGCTTATCAAGATCACTACTACAAAGGGATCTTAGTAAAGTTAGTCCAAAAGACACCCAAGGAATAAAATCTCTAGAAAAAAGCAGCTTTTGTGCAGATTTTAGTCTCATGGCTCTGATTTTAGCTGATAATTCAATCAGCCCTTGACCTCCTTCATTTACTGGCAAATATAGGATTCCTGAAGGAAGCCAGTGAAAACCATCCCAAAAAAAATCCACAAAGTCCTTCTGTAGCTTTTGTAGTAGTTCTTTTGGGGGGTCAATAACAGTCAAGCGATGCCACAGCATAGATGCTGCTAGATTGTTAACAACAAGAACCCTTCCTCTGTATGACAATTGTGGGAGAATCCATCTCCATTTCTGTAAACGACCAGCCACCTTTTCATAAACGCCTTCCCAGTTTTTCTGCATGTATTGCTCTGTTCCAAGAAAGACCCCCAGCACTTTAAACCCCTCTGAACTCCAGGGGCAGTGCTGAGGAAGTTTAGGAACAGGCCTACCTTCTTCCTCCCATTGGCCTATTAACAACGATGCACTTTTTCCCCAGTTAACTCGAGCTGAGGAGGCTTTTTGATACATGTCAAGAGCCACTTCCAGCTTGCACACATCTTCATTGGATCTTATTATGACAGTGACATCGTCAGCATAAGCACTGAGTTTAACGGGTACCATCTCTGATTCAAAACGGCCCGCCGTTGAAACTCCACAAAGTTGACGACTCAGTACAGTTAGCAACGGTTCAATGGCTATGGCATATAAAATACCTGACATACTGCAACCCTGCCGTATGCCTCTGCCAACTGAAAAAGGTCTTGTAAGTGAACCACTTATTTTTAAGAAACTATAAATATCAGTGTACAATAATTTAACATAAGAACTAAAAACAGAACCAAAACCGAAAGCTTCAAAACATTTAAAAAGAAACTCATGATCCACACGATCAAAAGCTTTCTCCTGATCTAAAGATAAAAAACCCACATTAACATTATTGTCTCTGGCACATGAGATCAAATCACGAAGCAGAAACAAATTATCAAATATTGTGCGTTTTGGAATACAAAATGACTGGTCTGCGTGAATTATTGTCGATATATGGAGTTTTAATCTATTAGTTAATGCTTTTGACAGAATCTTATAATCCACTCCAAGCAAAGACACTGGACGCCAGTTTCTTATATCCGCCAGATCACCCTTCTTGGGTAGCAAGGTGATAAGTGCTCTTCGTAAACTCAGCGGTAAGGTGCCTCTTTCAAAGCACTCTAAAAAAACTGAGAACAAGTCTTCTCCAATCACTGACCAAAACCGTTTATAAAATTCTGCCGTTAAGCCATCCAATCCTGGAGCCTTTCCAGCAGACATGTCTGTAATAGCAGCAGTCAATTCACTTAAGTGCAAAGTCTGATCAAGCTTGGCCTTATCACTCTCCATCAGATGAGGTAAGTCCTGGATAAGTGTTTCTGCTATTTCTCCATCACATGGCTCTGCTTTGTAAAGGTTTTCATAAAAAAGCAGTGCTTGAGCAATTATCTCATGTTCATCAGTCGTTTCACCTCCTTCAGGCAGTTTCAGACGACTTAAAGCTTTTTTATCAACAACTTTCTTCTCCAAATTGAAAAAAAAAGATGTTGGGGCATCCATGCAATTAAAGGATGTAAACCTTGCCCGAACCAGAGTCTCTTTAGCTTTCTCTTCCAGGAGATTGTGGAGAAGAATTTTCCTAGTTTCCAACACCTCAACAGCACTTCCATCATATTTTTCAATGTTCAGCTGCAAAAAGTCCTGTTCAAATTGTCTCATTTTGCTTCCAAGAGTATTCTTATTATGTGCAGTATATTTCTGGCAAAACATCTTAACTTGAACTTTACTAATATCCCACCACTGACTTAGGGATTTATACTGAGACTTACTCTCTCTCCACCTCTCCCAGAAAAGTGAAAAAGAGTGCACAAAATTTTCATCCTGCAAAAACCTATTGCTAAAGCGCCAGTAGGGGCATTTAAATGTGCTCTGTGCAGAAGTGATACTGACAGACACATAATGATGGTCTGAGAAAGGAGTAGGAATAATAGAACTATCAATAAACTTTTCACAAAAACTTCTTTGAACATAAATTCTGTCAAGTCTGGCTGCAGAAACCCTATTTGAATTTACTTTTGTCCACGTATATTGTTTTACAACAGGAAAAGCTTCCCTCCAAACATCCATGAGATCATGATAAATTACCAATTTTCTAAAAACTTCTGCTGACGGCCTATGAGGTTCTTCATGATTTCTGTCCACTGTGTGATCTAAAGTGCAGTTAAAATCTCCAGCCAAAACAATAATCCTACCCTGTGGGACACTGTTTAATGCTGTATGAAGTTTTTCAAAAAAAAGTATACGTTCCGTCCCAATATTGGGGGCATATACATTAAAAAGTGAAAAATCGAGCCCATGTAATGCAACATCTACTCTCTGCATTCTACCTGGTAGAACATCAAAAACGCTCACATTTTGTTCCTTAAAGTCAGCTCCAAGAAGAATAGCCACTCCTGCACTGTTACTTGAACCATGACTCAAAACAACCTGTCCATTCCACCCACTCTGCCACTGGATTTGATTTTTAACATCCGTGTGAGTTTCCTGTAGAAAAACAACACTACTCTTTTTCATAAAAATATAATCAAAAAGACTAGTCCTCTTCAAAGCCTCACGACACCCATTTATATTTACTGAGCTAAATTTCAAAGGTGCCATGAAATAGAGTAAAAGATAACCACACAATAAAAAGACTCCACAGGGATTATTTGACAACCAAACTATATTCATTTTTTACTTTGCAATTTCAAAGAACTTCTAACGTTGCTAAGCAGTTTCTTGAGACGGTACCGTTTTGGTTTATCAAGCTCATCCAAAGAAGCCTTCTTCATGGCCAAGGAGCCGGACAATAAAAACAATTTTACATCAGGGAAAAATGAATCAATTCTCGGTTTACGTAGTCCTTTTGTAGTATCCAAAAAGTGATTAATCTGTTGAAGTGAATAAAGTTTGATCTTACCTCCAGAGATGAGCTCCGAATCCTCCCCATAATTACTCATTAAATCCGTATCATCATGCTCATTTTCAGAGTCATCCACTAAATCCAACGAGGCCTGAGATGAAAAGTCATCTTTACCCTGTTTAAACAATTCCTCAGTAGTAGTATCACTCTCCATTTTATCAGGCTGCGCCTGTCCTCCATCGCAAACCAAATCAGTTTCGGGCATGGGCTGCAAACCCACCTGTCCCGAGCTCGTCTCCGGCTGCGTTTCGGCGGGAGCATGACTCGGACCGGCTTCCTCCTCAGCAGCCTCCTTCGGGCCGTCTCCAGAGGCCTCCAGCACCCCAGTCCCCTCGGGCAGATCACCGGGCGCAGAGATCGCTCCGTCCGGCTGCGGTTCTGACGCCCCAGCGGTCGCAGCAACATCCGCGCCGGCCGCCCTCTCAATGTTCTCCAGAGCCGGAACCGGTTTATCTCGCTTCGGGCAAGTTTGTCTGACATGTCCAAAATCACCGCAAAAAAAGCACTTCATTGACTCTGAACTTATAAATACAGTGTAATCCTTTCCCTCAATACTCAACTTCGCTGACAGATTTAATGGATCACTCTGAGAATTCAGAATCATTAAAGCCTGACGTCGAAACGACATGACGTGTCTAATCTCCGGACTTTTACATCCAAGAGGAATCATTTTAATTGGACTTACTATCTTTCCATACCTCTGGAGTATTTGCTCTAGTTTTTCATTTTTTACAAACGGTGGTACGTTTGATAAAATGACCTTCTTGGCTGGGCTTGACAAAGGCAAAACAGGCACAAAGATGTCTTTGATTATCAACCCTGTTTCAACCAAATCATTCACCATGTGGCTTTCACTGAGAAAAAACACAATTGCTTTGTTCATACGGGAGGCAGATTTGATATTTGCGCCACCGATCGCCGCACTCACAGCTATCAGACAATCCTCCACTGACACCGCGGCCTCAGGCATACACTTGCAACCATGTTTGATGGTTAACTGTGAAAGATCCGCCATATCTGGCCCCACAATCCTCCCTCTCTGACCGAAGTCAGGGGGAGAAAAAAAAAAAAAAAACTAACCTAACCCTAATACCTATAAATAAGTGAAAAGAAGAAAATAAATAAAGAAATAAAGAAATCTCACTCAACCAAGGAGACACTTTCACTCCCAACAAACGGCTCCTTCCACAATTTTCTCACGCAAACCGCTCTGCTCCACGCACCCACACCCTCGCGCAACAGTCACACCGGAAGTGTGAGAGAGAGAGAAAGAGAGAAAGAGAGAGAGAGAGAGAGAGAGAGAGAGAGAGAGAGAGAGAGAGAGAGAGAGACTTTGACTTTTACAACTCTTTATTTAAACATTTCCTAAACTACTATGATAAAATATGTTCTACTCATTCAGACATACTGACACAACATGCATATATGCAGAGACAAAACCAAAAACCATATAAAATATATAAATGTATATGATAAATAAATATTAAATACATACAAAAATAAGTAAACAAACATTACCAGTTAAACATTATAGTCTCATCTTCACATATTGACAATATAGCACCATTTACACACCATTTAAACTCAAATGCAAGTAAATTCTTTGTACTTTGATAATATTTATGTTCCACCCTGATCCTTGACTCAACCAAAGCAGTAAAAATCAGCAGTGCATTTACGTTTTTCCCCTCAATTGCCATTCTACATGTCTTCCAAATGGCTAATTTAGCTTGTCCAACTATAAAATTTGCCAAAATACACTGTTCTTTGTGTGTTTTTGAATACTTACAGCCATAAATAAAAATTATCTTATTAAAACAAAAACCTAAATTCCCGAGTATTCTTTCCAATACTTTAAATAGTGGTACTAGCCTGGAACATTCAGCAAAAACATGAAACACAGTCTCTGGTTTAGTACAAAAAAGACAAGGTGATGAAACAGACATATTGAACTTAGAGACAAAGCTATTTGTAGGTAACACACAGTGCAATATTATCCACTGCAAATCCCCAGAGCGTTTTGGGAGTGGACCTTTATACAGTAACCTCCAAGAAGGAGAAAGATCATCAGAAACCATTAGATGTTCCTTCCACTTTGTATCACATCTACGATTAATATCTTCAAAATGATCAGCCTTTACACACATCTGATAAAACTTTGTTTTTCCAGCAGCTTGAAAATCAATCTCTTGTAGCCCCTTGAACTTCAACAACTTCCCCTCTTGGTCACCATCTGTGCAACCCTTTGGGGACACAAATAACTTAGGGAAGGAACATTGCATCAATTCACCTGACAGAAGACAATTGACAAAATGTTGGAATTGAGAAGGAAAAACAGCTTTCAGACTGCATATGAAATGTTCTACCATCCTCACAGACCTGAATCCCACTTGTTCACAAATTTCCATTGTTGGTCTCCATTTTCTGGAATCAATATCGATCAGATGTGCAACTTTTGTCAAACCCTTTTCCATAAATGTTTTAACAATGATGTTAGACGTGCAAACATTGCCATTAAGATAGGGGTTATAAAACAGTGGTTCATTCAGACCAAAATGGTGATTCTCTCGTCTAAATCCCTTAAGAACAGTCCAGGAATTTAAAACGGAAGCATAGAATTTCACATCAGGTTTAAAACTCCAACTATACTGGAACATCAAAAACAATTGTTTGTCAAGGGAAAAACCACCAAAAGTTCTAAGCAAAGCCAAGCCAAATGACACCCACGGTGTGGAAAGCTCCCTAACATAAAGTAAAGTCTGAGCAACTTTCAGCCTCATAGCTTTCACTTTGCCTGCCAAATCGATCATCCCCTGACCTCCTTCATTAACTGGCAAGTAAAGAATTGCAGGGGGAAGCCAATGATGGCTGTCCCAAAAAAAATTTACTAAAATCTTCTGCAGATGTTGTAATAGGATTTTTGGTGGATCGAGTACATTTAACCTATGCCACAGCATAGATGCTGCCAAATTATTAATAATAAGCACTCTACCCCTATAAGATAGTTGAGGGAGAATCCACCTCCACTTGTGTAAACGGCCAGACACTTTATCAATTAGACCTTCCCAATTCTTCTCCATATAACGCTCTTTCCCCAAGAAAACCCCAAGCATTTTAAACCCTTCCAAGCTCCAAGAACAGTGCTGAGGAAGTACTGGCGGACCTCCGTTTTCCCATTTGCCCAGCAAAAAAGTTGCACTCTTATGCCAATTTATTCTTGAAGAAGAGGCCCTCTGATAGATAGTCAGTGATGATATCATTTTCTTAACATCTTCATTTGATCTTATTACTAAAGTAACATCATCAGCATATGCGCTTAATTTAACTGTTGCAAAATCTGTGCCAGAAGAGCACACTGTGGAAATCCCACTTAACTGATGTCTCAGAACTGCCATGAGTGGTTCAATAGCAATCGTGTATAAAATACCTGAGAGACCGCAGCCTTGTCGTATACCCCTGCCAACTAAAAATGGTCTCGATAGAGTGCCATTTATTTTCAATAAACTATATACATCCGTGTACAACAGCTTAACATAGGAAATAAATGATGGACCAAAACCAAAAGCATCAAAACATTTAAAAAGAAAGCCATGATCAATTCGATCGAAGGCTTTCTCCTGGTCCAAAGAAACAAAACCTACATCAAGTTTATACACCTTGGCAAAGGAAATCAGGTCTCGAACCAGAAAAAGATTGTTAAAAATGGACCGATCTGGGATACAGTAAGATTGATCTTCATGAATCACTGAAGATATGCAACGTTTAAGTCTATTAGTTAAAGCTTTGGAAAAGATCTTGTAATCAGCTCCGAGCAATGACACAGGACGCCAATTTTTGATGTCTCCAAGATCCCCCTTCTTAGGTAATAAAGTTATCACAGCCCTCCGAAGGCTCACAGACAATGTTCCTCTTTCCAGACACTCCAAGAAGACAGAAAACAAGTCCCTTCCAATCACCGGCCAAAACTGTTTATAAAATTCTGCATTTAGTCCATCCAATCCTGGTACTTTTCCTGAAGAAAGTTCATGAACAGCTACTGTCATCTCATCAAAAGTCAAAGGCTGATCAAGTCTAGATTTCTCTTCTTCCGCAAGTTGAGGTAAATCTTGAAGAAGCATGTCAGCCATTTCATCTTCACAGGGTTCCGCCTTATATAGATTCTCATAAAAAGATAAAGCATAGGACATTATTCCACGATCGTCAGTCACTTCTCCTCCTCCTGGAAGTTTCAAATGACATAAAGTCTTCTTATTCACAGTTTTTTTCTCCAGACTAAAAAATGTAGATGTCGGCGCATCCATGTTATTAAAGGAGGTAAACCTGGCACGGATAAGTGTCTCTTGGGCCCTTTCTTCCAAAAGATTCCGTAAGAAAAATTTATTCCTTTCAAGTTGTTCGGCAGTGTCCACCTCATCCATTTTATCCTCAGTGTAAAGAATATCTTGTTCAAGCTTTTTCAATGTACTTTCCAAAATACCTTTGTTATAGGCGGTATAACTCTGACAAAAAAGTTTAATTTGTATTTTGCCAATATCCCACCACTGACTTAGGGACTTGTATAGCATTGTTCTCTCTCTCCAGGTTTCCCAGAAAAGGGTGAAAGAGTGCACAAAATTGTGATCTTGTAACAGTCTAATATTAAATTTCCAAAAAGAGTGCGTAAAAGTGCTCTGTGCGACAGAAACTTCAACAGACGTATAATGATGATCAGATAGAGCAGTGGGAAAAATACAGCTATTATAAAATTTACCCCTAACGCTTTTCTGCACATAAATCCTATCAAGTCGGGCTCCAGATATCATATTAGAGTTTACTTTCATCCAGGTATATTGTTTAGTCAGAGGGAAAGCTTCTCTCCACACATCCACAAGACAATGATAATTTATCACATTTTTAAGTTCATCTGACGACTGGCTATGTGGTTCCTCATGGTTCCTATCTAAAGTGTGGTTTATAGTACAATTAAAATCCCCAGCCAGAACAACAATTTTATCATGCGATACATCACTAAGAGCAGTCTTTAGTTTTCTAAAGAATAGAGTTCGCTCTGAACCAATATTTGGGGCGTACACATTAAATAACGAAAAATGTAGTCCATGAATCGTCACATCAACACGCAACATTCGACCAGGAACCAATTCAAAAACACTAACAGGTTGTTGCTTATATTCTGATCCAAAGAGAACAGCAACCCCTGCACTAACACTAGAACCATGACTTAGTATAGCCTGCCCCTTCCATTCACTCAACCACTGTACTTGATTATTTGAATCTGTATGAGTTTCTTGAAGAAAAACTATACTTGCCCTCTTAATCATAATATATTCAAAAAGACTAAACCTTTTAACAGCATCACAACACCCATTAATATTTAAAGAACCAAATCTCAAGGATGTCATGAAAAGAAGAAGAAAGCAAACATAAAAATGCATCCAAACCATCTCACTTTTTACCTTGCAAAAGCAATATACTTCTTACATTACAGAGAATCTTTTTAAGGCGGTACCGTTTTGGTCTATCAAGCTCATCAAAGTTTGTCTTTCGCATAGCTATGGTACAAGAACTGAGAAACAGTTTTAAATCTGGAAAGTATGACTCAATACTGATCTTACGAAGCCCTTTTGTATTGTCAAGGAAAGCATTAATCTGCTGTAATGAATACAACTTAGTCTTACCTTCAGAAGTATTTTCCGAGTCCATCACGTCATTCTCATCATATATTTCCTCGTCATCCTTATCGAAATCCTCCGTGTGTAGACTTAAATCCATTACCTCTTGTGAAACACTCGCTCCTTGACTCTGATCGATCGATTCATCAGTACTTATTTTAGCATTACATAGGTCTACCTCAGATATTTGTTCCTCATTCCCCGGTGATTCGGCCTCACGCGCCTCTTTCGCATTCACCTGCTCCGAACTCAACTCTGGCTGCGTGATTACGTCATTTTGATCGGCCGCTGTCTCAGCTATCTGCACTTCGCTGTTGCTGGAATCACCCAACAGGGATCTTCCCTCGCGTAGTTCAGGCAAACTAATCGGCGTGGATTCTGCTCTGGCCTGTGGAGGTTGTAACGACACAGCGTCCACAGTTACATCAGAAGTGCCCTGTCTCGCCCTGTCATTTTCCACATTAACAGTCAAATCTCCATTAGTGCCATTATTTACATGACGATTCGGGCAAGTCTGCCGGACGTGACCAAAATCCCCGCAAATAAAACATTTCATGGACTCCGAGCTAATAAAAATAGTATAATCCTTCCCCTCGATAGTTAATTTGACAGACAGGTTCAAAGGATCACTGTGAGAATTGAGAATCATGAAGACCTGGCGCCGAAAAGACATTACATGTTTGAGTTCGGGATTTTTGCATCCGAGCGTAATCATCTTAATGGGACTCACTAATTTACCATATCTCACGAGTATTTCTTCCAATTTCTCATTTTTAACAAATGGAGGTACATTTGACAAGACAATCTTCTTTGATGGACTCGACAGAGGCAGAACAGGCACAAACATTTCATTGATCGTTAATCCGTTCTCAATTAAATCATTTGCCATTTGACTTTGACCCAAAAAAATAACTATGGCCTTGTTCATACGAGACGCGGATCTGATATTTACACCGCCAACAGCAGCACTCACGGCCACTAAACAATCTTCTACCGACACAGATGCATCAGGCATACACTTACAGCCATGTCTAATAGTCAGTTGTGAAAAATCACCCACATTTGTCCCCATTTTCCCCACTTGCTGACCGGCGTCAGCCGAGGAAGAAAAAAAAAATACTGCTTTACCAAACACAATTCAAGAAAGAGAAAAAAAGAAGAGAAAAGTTACAATCAACCACAACAACTCTCACCCACGCCAAACTCCGTTCACTCGTTCCCAGCATGCAACAGGGAGAGAGAGAGAGAGAGAGAGAGAGAGAGAGAGAGAGAGAGAGAGAGAGAGAGAGAGAGATCACCTCTGACCGGAGGAAGCCCACGACAGGTTCTGTGTTCCCCCCTGGACAGCAGCGCATGAACAGGCCTGAAGCCCCCTCACCTTCTCATCAGCCGGGCAGCCGGAGCTACACTGAAGCAGCCAGCAGATCACTGACCCCCTGCAGCCCCAGCACAGCCCTCAGCCAGCCGACCTCATCGCCCTGCAGAGACCTCACCAACATCCAGCACATGCTGACCCTGCTGTGCTCACACCTCATGGGTTAGTGACTCACAAAAAAAAAAAAAAAAAAAAAAAAAAAAAAAAAAAAAAAATTGTATATGTATGTATATATATAATTATATTGAGAATGAAAAAGAAAAGAATGAAAAGAAATGAAAATGTATGTATGAGTGTGTGTGTGTGTGCGTGTGTGTGCGTGTGAAAATGTGTTTTATTTCTACTTATTTTAAATGAGACTCTTAGATACCTATTTATTTTTTTTTTGAAAAAAAAAAAAAAAAAAAAGGGTATGGATGTGTATGCATGTATATGAGTTTATTTTTAATTTTTATATCAGATTTTAGAAACCTCATATTATTTATACTTCTTGAAGAAGAAAAAAAAAAAATATATAATATGAATATGATATTTGTATATTTTTCTTTACCTAATGTATACATTTAACTTATTTTCTTGGATCATAATATTTTATATATTCTTCTTGATTTGTCAATTCAATATACTGATGTCTGTCTTGTTTTGAAATAACAAATGTGATTATTTAATGAGCTCATATTCCCTGAAAGTCACATGTTGGAATATTCAAGGACTGAGGTCCTCTGTTTTTGGTATCAAGAGCCAACATTCAGACTTTAAAAAAGAAATTGAGAATTCTGATATTATAATACTACAGGAAACATGGAATGTTAAAGATTTGTCCACTGGCTGTCCGATTGGATTTAGGGAAATAGTTGTCCCATCGACGAAACTAAGAGGGGTGACTCAGGGCAGAGAGTCAGGGGGAATGCTGATATGGTACAGAGCACACCTCATAGACTCAATCACAGCTATTCAAATCGGAAAATTTAACATTTGGTTAAAAATCCAAACAGACATTGTCTCCACAGACCGTCCCATATTCTTGTGTGCTATATACCTTCCCCCAGCTGAGTCCCCCTATTACAGTGAAGAAACCTTCTCCATCCTGCAGGATGAGATTAGCCATTTCCAAACTAAAGGAAATGTGTTAATGTGTGGCGATCTAAATGCCAGAACCGGAAATGAACCAGACTTTGTCAACACACAGGGAGACAAATATATCACAAACACCAGCCACTCTCTGCCCTCATACCAGCTAAGAAACAATTATGACAAATCAACAAACAAAAGTGGGAGAAGCCTTCTAGAGCTCTGTCGGTCACTGGGCCTGTATATAGTGAACGGTCGCATTCGAGGAGACTCTTTTGGTTGTTACACCTTTAATTCTTTCTTGGGCAACAGTACTGTAGATTACTTCATCACAGACATTGACCCAGTGCATCTCAGAGCATTCACAGTCAGTCCTCAAACCCCTCTGTCAGACCACTGTAACATTACACTCTATTTAAGACTAACTCATAGCAACGAATCACACACACAGCCCTCTCATTTACTGAAGCTGCAAACACCCTACAAGTGGACAAATAACAGCACAGAAAATTATCAGAATGCATTAGAAAGTCAAACAATCAAATTACTATTAGACTAAATTTATAATGAACACATATCCACAAAATAAAGTAGGCATAAATCTGGCACTAAAGGACATTACAGATATATTCCACCAATCAGCATCCATGTGCAACTTGAAAATTTCATTAAAAAGAAAACCAAAAAACACCAATGAGAAGTGGTTTGACGAAGAGTGTAAAAGAATTAGAATGACAGTACGAAATCTTTCAAATCAAAAACACAGAGATCCTGACAATGAAGAACTCCGCCATCAGTATCACGAAGCCCTTAGACTGTACAAACAAACTCTAAGAGTAAAAAAGGAAGAGCATACAGAACAATTATTTCAAGCAATGGAGGAATCATTAAATACCAATAACTTCTGGAACAGCTGGAACACTCTCTATAGAGCACAAAAAGAAGAATTGGCCATTCAAAACGGGAACATATGGAGGACACACTTTGAAAATCTGTACAAAACAACTGAAACAAATCCTGCTCGAAATGAATTAAAAACCAAATTAGAAATCCTGAAAGAAAAGATTAAAGACAATCAGAACCCCCTGGACTTTCCAATCACAGTAAATGAGCTTACAGATAGAATACATGTGCTAAAACCCAACAAGGCATGTGGCATCGACGGAATATTAAACGAAATGATAAAATACACCAACGACCAATTCAAAACTGCAATAATCAAATTATTCAACCTTGTTTTGAGAGTAGGATTTTTCCCCGACACCTGGAACCAAGGCCTAATTACACCAATCTTTAAACAAGGAGACAAATATGAGCCAAACAATTACAGAGGCATATGTGTCAATAGCAACCTGGGGAAAATATTCTGTTCGATTATTAATATAAGATTGCAAAACTTTCTCAAAACCCACAAAATCCTGGACAAAAGTCAAATTGGATTTCTGCCCAAACACAGAACATCGGACCACATCTACACCCTCCATACTATCATTGATCGACATGTATACCAAAATAAATCCAAAATCTTTGCTTGCTTTATTGACTTTGAGAAGGCTTTCGACTCGATCTGGCATGAAGGACTATTTCTAAAACTCCTGGAGAATGGGATTGGAGGGAAAATATTTGATTTGATAAGCTCCATGTATAAAAACAATACATGTGCTGTAAAAATAGGAAATAAGCGAACAGAATTTTTCTCCCAACAACGAGGAGTCAGACAAGGTTGCCCATTGAGCCCCACTCTATTTAACATTTATATCAACGAATTAGCCAAAGCCTTAAATAATTCGACTGCCCCCGGCCCAACCCTGACGCAATCAGAAGTTAAATGTCTCCTCTTTGCAGATGATTTAGTGATTCTGTCAAAAACAAAAGAGGGACTACAGCAGCTCCTCGACGTCGTACAGACATTCAGTCAAACGTGGGCTCTCAAAATTAACCTCGCAAAAACTAAAATAATGATTTTTCAAAACAGATCCAGATGTAGGGAAAATAAATACATCTTTCGAGCAGGAAACCAAGTCCTCCAACACACCCATGAATACACCTATCTGGGACTAAAACTGAGTTCTACAGGGAACTTTAATCTGGCTGTGAATGAACTGAAGGCAAAAGCACTGAGAGTCTTCTACATGATTAAAAACACTATTCGACATGAAATTCCAATTCAAACCTGGCTAAAAATCCTAAAATCAATCATTGAACCAATTGCTCTGTATGGCAGCGAGATATGGGGACCTCTGAAAACCCAAGATTTTTCTAAATGGGAAAAAGAAGAAATTGAAATTCTGCATACACAAATTTGTAAAAATATTCTAAAAGTAAACAGATCAACGCCAAACAACTCGTGCAGAGCTGAATTAGGACAATACCCCTTATTGATCAGTATCCAAAAAAGAGCTGTGAAGTTCTACCAGCACCTGAAGCGCAGCGAGCCGAGCTCATACCAGGCTGAAGCCCTGCGGTGTCAGGAGAGAGAGAGAGAGAGAGAGAGAGAGAGAGAGAGAGCGAGCTCATACCAGGCTGAAGCCCTGCGGTGTCAGGAGAGAGAGAGAGAGAGAGAGAGAGAGAGAGAGAGAGCGAGCTCATACCAGGCTGAAGCCCTGCGGTGTCAGGAGAGAGAGAGAGAGAGAGAGAGAGAGAGAGAGAGAGCGAGCTCATACCAGGCTGAAGCCCTGCGGTGTCAGGAGAGAGAGAGAGAGAGAGAGAGAGAGAGAGAGAGAGAGCGAGCTCATACCAGGCTGAAGCCCTGCGGTGTCAGGAGAGAGAGAGAGAGAGAGAGAGAGAGAGAGAGAGAGCGAGCTCATACCAGGCTGAAGCCCTGCGGTGTCAGGAGAGAGAGAGAGAGAGAGAGAGAGAGAGCGAGCTCATACCAGGCTGAAGCCCTGCGGTGTCAGGAGAGAGAGAGAGAGAGAGAGAGAGAGAGAGAGAGGATTAAATTCACATTTATTGTTACAATTAACCTGTTACAGGAGATTTACAAAAAACACAAACAATAAAATAAGATAAGTAACTACTTTCCCCCTCTTTTTTTTTTTTTTTTTTAAAACCTCAAGATCAATTCATTATCATACAGTGTACATAATACTTCATTTATTCCCCATAGTTCTCTAAAGTTGGGTAAAGATTCCACCATCTTGTAATATGCATACTCCACCCTAATTCGAGAAGCTACCAAACCTAAAAACATAGGCAAAACACTTATTGACCTTTGCCCCAGCAGTCTGTTTTTCTTGTCTTCCAAATAGCCAATTTTGCAGTGCCAGATAAAAAATTAATTAAAACAGTCACATTTTTCTTTTGAACTGAATACTTTGGCCCGAAAATGAACAATTGAAAAGAAAAATCTACACCCAGGGATAAAAAACAAATGCTTAAAAAATCAAAAAGATTGACCAATCGTGAACACTGTACAAAAAGATGAAAAATTGACTCAGTCTCAGAACAAAAAGGGCAACCCACCCCAACACTAGGATTGAGGTGTACCACATGTCTGTTTGTAGCTATTGCCCCATGTACAATCCTCCACTGGAGGTCTCCTGTCCGCTTGTCAATCGGACATTTGTACAGGGTACGCCAACTGCCTTTAGGAGAAAAATCTGATCCAAAGAACTGTGTCCATCTTGTTGAAGAAACTCCATTCAAAAATTGCATGTTGGAGACTTTAACACATATCAAATAGAGTGATTTCTTTCCAGCAGAATCAAAGCTTTCCAGAACTGGTGTTTTCAGAGTCAGTAAACAGCTTTCATCTTCTACCCAGTCGTCCACAGCTGCTCTTACATTGATTAAGGGAAAAAGATGACCATACCCCTCAACCCATTCATTTAGGACATCTGGGTCTTTCAAAAAAACTTGATAATCTGTCCTCAAATCCTTGAAAATATTTGCAGTACACTGTTGTAAAAAACGGATCGACTTCACACCGCTTCTTTGGCTCAAGTCTTTCAAATCACTTTTCAGGATATGTCCCAGCTTACTGCACCCAGCCGCTAACAGTCGTGCTCGCACATTTTCAGATGACAACTGTCTTGAAGATAAAAAGGAGTTGAAAAACAAAGGTTCCTCTAACAACCAATCACCAGCAGGTGTATTAGGTGATCTTGATACGATAAAAACCTTCCAGGCCTCTAGCACAGATCTGTAAAAGGGGGGTAGATCCACTATTTCTTTCTCTTGCAATTGCATTAAAAACAAATGTTTATCAAACCCCATTCCACCTGCTCTCCTTAAAAGAGCTGTTGCAGTGTCCATCCAGGCAGAGTTTTTATTGAACAAGAATCTTTGGGCTGTTTGGAGCCGAAAAGTCATTATCCTGGATTTAATATCCACCAAGCCCTGCCCGCCTTCCTGCACTGGAAGATACAAAGCGGCTGCTCGAATCCAGTGTTGTCCTGACCAGAAAAAGGTCACCAAACTCCTTTGAGTGCTTTGAATCAGTCCTGCAGGTGGCTGCAGTACGCACAGCTTATGCCAAAGCATAGAAGCGACTAAATTATTAGCGACCAAAACTCTTCCCCTATAGGACAGCTGGGGTAGCAACCATTTCCAGCGAGACAATCGGGTACACACTCTTTCCTCTAAACCCTCCCAATTTAACTTTTGAAACTCACTTGTCCCAAAATAAATACCTAAAATCTTTAACCCCTCTTTTTTCCATGCAAGACCCCCTGGCAACTGTGGAAGATTCTCATCAAAAAACTGCCCTGCCCAAAAGGCCTCACTTTTATCCCAGTTCACTTTCGCAGATGAGGCCTTTTCATACACATTAAGTGCACTAACCAGGGCCTCGATGTCTCTTTCATGATTAACAAACACTGTCACATCATCAGCATAAGCACTTACAGTAATACTTGAACTCTGAGATAAACCAGGAAAAATAAAACCAGACAAAGTTCTACGTAAGTTAAAAAGAAGAGGCTCAATGGCAATGCTATAAAGTTGCCCTGATAAAGGACAACCTTGTCTGATACCCCTTGAAACTGGGATTGGTCTGCTTAGCCCACCTCCCACTTTAACAATACAAGCAGCACCGGAATACAGCAATTTGACCATATTTAGGAAAGAATCACCAATACCAAAAGCTTTTAAAACATTAAAAAGATAGCCATGATCAACCCGATCAAAGGCTTTCTCTTGGTCTAGAGAAAATAAACCAACTTTCAATTCAAAACTTTTACAAATATCTAAAATATCCCGAATTAAAAACAAATTATCCATTATTGTTCTCTCTGGGATACAATAAGTTTGATCTTTTTGTACAATAAAGTTTAGGTATTTTTTTAATCTATTAGCAAGACACTTAGACATAATTTTGTAATCAGTGGTCAGTAATGCAACAGGTCTCCAATTTTTTAAAAGAGATAAATCTCCCTTTTTGGTAATAAAGATAATACAGCACGTTGACAAGATATAGGCAAACAACCATCCTTTCTACATTCACAGAAAACCTCATATAAGTCTTGTCCAACAAAGTTCCAAAAATGCTTGTAAAATTCGGAGGGCAACCCATCAATACCGGGAGATCGTCCAATGCCAAGCTGACCAACTGCAGTAGTGAGCTCTTGAAGAGAAAGTTCACTGTCCAAATCAGTCTTAGAGTCCGAGTCTATTTGAGGCAAATCTTGTATTAGCTGTTCGACACAATCAGTGTCACATTGTTCAGCAGCATAGAGACTGGAATAAAAATCAACTGCATGATGCCTCATCTCTGTAATATTACTGGTCACCCTCCCATCAGGAAGGCGAAGACATGACATCTGTTTCTGTTGTGCCACTTTGTGCTCCAAATTAAAAAAAAAAGCACTAGGAGCATCCATGTCATTAACAGAGACAAACCGAGACCTCACAAGAGCTCCCTTCACCCTTTCATTTAAAAATAAACCCAGTTCTCTCTTTTTTTCTTGCAGATTGTTAAACAGATTACAATCATATCTATTAATTAGATCCACCTCCATATTTGATATGTCCTTTTCAATTGACTGGATCATTTCTCTTAGTTTAATAGTGGAATTAGCAGTATGTTGCAAACAAAACATTTTAATGTTTGTTTTCCCTATTTCCCACCACTGTTTTAAATTCTCAAAAGTGCCTTTACACAATCTCCACTGTTGCCAAAAAATCTCAAAATGTTTACAAAAATTAAGATCCTGAAGTAATTTAGTGTTAAAATGCCAATAAGATGACTTCTTTGTACACTTGGACATATTTATAATAAGAGAAACCAAATGATGATCTGTGTACCCTACTGGAGTGATAAAACAATCAATACTCCGACTGCTAAGAAAATTAGACATATATATCCTATCTAGTCGAGCAGCACTGACTTTATTATTTGCCATTTTTATCCAAGTATATTGTCTCGCTTGTGGATGTTTGATCCGCCACATATCTAAAAGGTCTACTTCTCTAACTATTCTTGATAATTGAGATGAAGACTGAAGGTGAGGTTCTTCATTTGTGCGATCAATAGTGAAATTCTCAGTACAATTCCAATCGCCTCCCATGATTATATTTCCATCAGCACAGGAACTTAGAGCACTTCTTAAAATACTGAAAAAAATTAATCGTTCATGTCCCACATTAGGTGCATAAGCATTTACAAAGTAAAAAATAACTCCATCAATATCAGCCTTTACGATTACTAATCTTCCATTTACAGGTTCCTCTTTTTTTAAAAGATTAACTCTTAGATCTGGAGAAAATAAGACTGCGAGCCCAGCACTCACATTAGTTTTATGGCTAAGTATGTATTGGCCTTTCCACCATAATCCCCAGTCTAGTTCATTAGCAATATCGCTATGAGTTTCTTGAAGGAAAATAACATTTAGTTTTTTTTGCTCTATTGTTTCAAACACAAGAGCTCGCTTACATTCATTCCTTCCACCATTAATGTTAAGTGAGCCAACCCTCAAGACTTCCATAAAAAATACTGGAAGAAAGAGCAGACAGGCAGAAAAAAGCAGAAATAAAGAGAAAGACACCATGTGATGCATGAAAAGAGCATTAACTAAAGTACTTTTAACGTTCTCTTTTTCTCCATTTTCCGATCCTTTCTAACTGTGGTTAAATGCTTCTTTAAACGAAACCGCTTCTTTTCGCTCAGGAGATCAACCCCCACATTCTTCTGAAGAAAAGTAACTGACTTTACGAATTTTTCTACATCAGGAAAAAATTCCTTCACATCAACTTGTTTTCCAAAAGTATTATCTAGAAACTGATCAATTTCCTCTAAAGTATATAGAGAGAGCTCCTTCTGGGGATCTTGAGAGTTCTCTTCAAACCCACACTGTGAACAAGAGTCCATCTCCAGAACAGAAGCAGACTCATCTGACAGACCATCCTCTGCTGCTGTCATCGAGTCTGTTCGACTCTCCTCTGCACCACACGGCGCAGAAGCAATACTTTGAAACACACTCTCGTCACATTTATCATCCTGTTCAACAAATAAACGTGCTTTACTCTTAACCGCATCATCATCATCATCATCAGCAGTAGCATTATTTGAAATTGTTGCCGCTACCACCGGCATCTCTGACGTATTCACTGCTACATTTAAAGCTATATTTAGCTCTGCCTGCCTTACCTCCGTGACGCCTATAATCTCCTCCTGTCCCGTTTGTATTGATGAAACCTGAGCATCGGTCTCTATCACATCCACTTGGCCAACGTTTTCCTGTTCGCGATCTTTATGCGGACACATCTGCCGTTTGTGGCCAACATCGCCGCATACAAAGCAACGTAAACTTCCGGTAGTTGCATAAATCATATATGCTCCCCCTTCATGTTTTATACGAAAAGAAACATTAAGTGTACGATCAGGTGATTCTAAAAACATGTAAACCTGTCTCCTAAAAGACATGACATGCTTCAATGCAGGGTTCTTACATCCCAACGAAATCGCTCTGAATGGACTCGCAATCTTACCAAACCGCACTAGTTCACGCTCTAACACGTCATCAGAGATGAACGGCGGCACGTTCGAAATCACTACTTTACTAGATGCATTATGCAGCGGTGTTACTTGCACTAATTCATCTTTAATGATAAGCCCGTTTTCGATCACTTGATTTACAAGTTGTTGTTGTTTTAAGAAAACGACAACAGCTCTATTCATTCTAGACGCAGAGGAAATATTCTCATGTCCTACCTTCTCTCCTACAGCGACTAAAACATCCTCCACCGTCACTCCGTCCTCCGGCACGCACCTGAAGCCATTTCGCAGAGAGATGGATGGCGTCTCCACGTGGAACGCCATCCTCCTCTCACACGACTCCCACTTTTTCCACGAGAGAAATAATAAACTAATAACAAACCATACAAACAAATAAACACAACAAAAAATAGAGAAAAAGAAAGAAAAGAGAGAAAAAAAACAAACAGGTGAAACTATCACAGCTTTACTCCCACCCAGCACCACTCTCGCCCAGAACCTCCCAGCATCCACCACGAGAGAGAGAGAGAGAGAGAGAGAGAGAGAGAGAGAGAGCGAGCTCATACCAGGCTGAAGCCCTGCGGTGTCAGGAGAGAGAGAGAGAGAGAGAGAGAGAGAGAGAGAGAGCGAGCTCATACCAGGCTGAAGCCCTGCGGTGTCAGGAGAGAGAGAGAGAGAGAGAGAGAGAGAGAGAGAGAGAGCGAGCTCATACCAGGCTGAAGCCCTGCGGTGTCAGGAGAGAGAGAGAGAGAGAGAGAGAGAGAGAGAGAGAGAGAGCGAGCTCATACCAGGCTGAAGCCCTGCGGTGTCAGGAGAGAGAGAGAGAGAGAGAGAGAGAGAGAGAGAGAGAGCGAGCTCATACCAGGCTGAAGCCCTGCGGTGTCAGGAGAGAGAGAGAGAGAGAGAGAGAGAGAGAGAGAGAGCGAGCTCATACCAGGCTGAAGCCCTGCGGTGTCAGGAGAGAGAGAGAGAGAGAGAGAGAGAGAGAGAGAGAGAGCGAGCTCATACCAGGCTGAAGCCCTGCGGTGTCAGGAGCAGAACCTGCAGAGGAGCGCTCTCTCACAGCTGATGCTCAAACTACAGCCAGACCAGCACAGCACCATCCGGCCAAACCAAATTATCCAGTTACAAAAACAGAATTACATCACCTACTGGAAACATGCTACTAAATCACAGAAGAAGTTGGAGCTGTATTTAGACCTGAAGAAAGATTATAAACCAGCAGAATACCTGAGCTGTGTAAAAGATCCCAAATTAAGAAAAACCCTTACAAAATACAGACTGAGTGACCACTGTCTGGCTGTAGAGAGAGGACGACACAGACAGAGATGGCAGCCGAGAGAGCAGAGAGTGTGTTCACTGTGCTCTCAGAGAGAGCTGGAGACAGAGGAACACTTCTTACTACACTGTGATTACTATCAGAACATAAGAGCTGCATATTTCCACACATTCCAACAAATTAAACCAAATTTTATGACATTACCAAATACAGAAAAATTAAATCACATTTTAGAGGAAAATTCCAAAATGATCACAACAGCAGCAAGATATGTATCAGCCTGTCACAAACTAAGACTGTCAGCCAGTGGACAAAACTGAAGCAAGAGCATTTCTTACATGTACTGTATTTATTTTATTTTATTTTTATTTTTTTGTTATTTGTTGTTGTCTTTTACTTGTTTCTCGTTTGAAGAAAAAAAAGGAGAAAGTATACATATACTTAATTATTTTACGAATCTGTTTTTTTTTTTATGTATTATATAATTGTTTATTCCTTATTCATGTAATGTACAATGCTTTGGCAATACTGTGCAAGTCATGCCAATAAAGCTCATTTGAATTTGAATTTGAATTTGAGAGAGAGAGAGAGAGAGAGAGAGAGAGAGAGAGAGAGAGAGAGAGAGAGAGAGAGAGAGAGAGAGAGAGAGAGAGAGAGAGAGAGTTTCACTCATACTCGAAGCGCGCTCTCGCGCTGATAGTGATAATCAGGAAAAAATATGGGCAACAGCGTCCACTATTGTCCACCATCATTATTGTTTTCACAGAAAACCCTTCTATGAGAAAAATGCTATTATTATACAAACTATTCTACCTTATTATGTGATAAAAAAAGTGTTTGTAGTATACAGTGGGGCTCGAAAGTTTGGGCACCCCTTGCAGAATCTGTGAAAATATGAGTAATTTTCAAAAAATAAGAGAGATCATACTAAATGCATGTTTTATTTGATTTAGTACTGTCCTGAGTAAGATATTGTACATAAAAGATATTAACATTTACTCCACAAGACAAAAAAATGCTGAAATTATTAAAATAACCCTACTCAAAAGTTTGTGAACCCTTGGTTGTTAGTACTGTGTTCTGTCACCTGATGATCCTCAACTGTCTTTCTGTTTTGTGATGGTTGTGCATGAGTCCCTTGTTTGTTCTGAACAGTTAAACTGAGCAGCGTTCTTCACAAAAATCTTTAAGGTCCTGCAGATTCTTCAGTTTTCCAGCATCTTTGTGTATTTGAACCCTTTCCAGCAGTGACTTTATGATTTTGAGATACACCTTATCACACTGAGGACATTTGAGGGACTCAAACACAACTATTTAAAAAGATTCAAACATTCACTGACGCTCCAGAAGGAAACAAGATGCAGACGAGGCTTCTTTAAAAACATTTAAAATCGAGGACATATATATACTGAGGACATTTAAGGGACTCAGATATATATAATGTTGTATTGTAATTTCTGTCCCCCTCACTTCTGAAAAGCTGCTTGGATACAAGATGATAGAAGATTGCAGACCTCTGTCAGAATGAATGAAGTGTTTCTGTGTGCTGTGCTGCATTAGACCGGCCCACTTTAGATCATAACTGACTATATTAAAATAATGTCATTAAAGCCTCAGTATACAAGTCTGACATTTTCGAACTAGAATTTCAATGCAACCATATATCCTATGAATGAATGAAAATGCATCTTTTTTGAAGATCCCGGTCTCATGAAAATGTGTATAAATAGTACTGCAAATAAAACAAAAACTCGTGGTATTGATACGCAAAAATAGACTTTGGCGTGAATATGATAACGCAGTTTTCTCGTGAATATGATACGCATCTACCGCACAATTCTAATCTGCCGAAGCAAAGATTCAGTGTTTTCCTGGCTTGCTCGATGTTGAGCACATTATCAATAAGTTGTGTGCGATCGCATATATTTATTTGGTGAAATCAAACCGCGCTCGTGACGCGCGAGCAGCAGGAAGAGGATTTCAGCTTATAAACCTTCCTCAAACTAACGGCTGAGTTCACGAATAAATCAATAATGTGTGTAAACGGATGATGAATCGTGTGTTGAGAATGTGTTCTTCATCCGGTACATGTCTGTGAACACGGTGCAGTCTGCGCTCACGCGGGACTCTCTGATGCTTTAATCACGGGACGATTCCGTCTCACACGGAGCGGTGAAAAACCCTATCATTAACTGGACGCTAGATGGCGCTATGGAGTTATTCTCGTTGTGAAATATCCTACTCGATCATATCTAAAGAGTCTGACTGGATGGACTGTAAATATGGTTGTGTTGTTGTAGAAGGAATCTGTTCTCTGCAGCTTGTCCACTACGGAGCTCCAGCAAGAAGTGAGACAGGAGACAGATGGCTGTTCAGTGCTTATATCTTCAGGATGTGACTCTACATCATCCAGCATTATACACTTCTTACATGAACAGAGGTGGCCAATGTGCTTTAGTCTGAAATAAACAAAAGAAACATCAGAATACACAGTAACAACATTTATCTCAGTAAACATCTTCTCTATACATTGATATTAAATACCACACGAGAAATCGTGCGCGCGCATCATCAAGTATAAACTACAATATGCACTGATGACAATAATCAGATATGCTGTGGCAATATTATTGCAGTATGACAGATAAAGAAATATAAATTAACTTTCGTTCATGCACGCACATTTATCACTCTTTGAAATAGCGGCAGAGAAACGAAACCGAAAGTAAACTTGAACCGCTCTCACAGACTGCAGTCAGCGCTGTGCACGCGCACAGCTACGTCACGCGCAGATTTACGTCACACGCACGTCGACGAGACTACCTTGTACAGTAATCATTGGCTTGTTCAACAAACATTAAACAAAACATACGGTTTCTGAAACTGATCTATGTTCATTACTGACTCACATTCATATGTCATGCATTTGTCATTTCACGAGTTCACATCTACGTATAGTCTCAGTCGGAAAAGGGTGGATTGCCCACTTCAGGTTGGTGGAGAGTTCCTGCCTCAAGTGGAGGAGCTCAGGTATCTTGGAGTCTTGTTCACGAGTGAGGGAAGGATGGAACGTGAGATTGACAGACGGATCGGTGCAGCTTCTGCAGTAATGCGGTCGCTGTACTGGTCTGTCGTGGTGAAGAAGGAGATGAGCTGTAAGGCAAAGCTCTCGATTTACCGGTCAATCTACGTTCCTACTCTCACCTATGGTCATGAGCTGTGGGTCATGACCGAAAGGACAAGATCCCGGATACAGGCGGCCGAAATGAGCTTTCTCCGTCGGGTGGCTGGGCGCTCCCTTAGAGATAGGGTGAGAAGCTCGGTCACTCGGGAGGAGCTCAGAGTAGAGCCATTGCTCCTCCACATCGAGAGGAGCCAGCTGAGGTGGCTCGGGCATCTATTTCGGATGCCTCCTGGACGCCTTCCCAGGGAGGTGTTCCAGGCACGTCTCACCGGGAGGAGGCCCCGGGGAAGACCTAGGACACGCTGGAGGGACTACGTCTCCCGGCTGGCCTGGGAACGCCTCAGGGTCCCCCCGGAAGAGCTGGAAGAAGTGGCTAGGGAGAGGGAAGTCTGGGCGTCTCTGCTTAGACTGTTGCCCCCGCGACCCGGCCCCGGATAAGCGGAAGATGATGGATGGATGGATGGATGGACATCTACGTATATTAATTCAGTAAGGTTATGCGTATTTGGCGTGCTGTCCGGGTGGAGGGCTCCGAGCTCGGGATGTGGACCCGGATAAGTGAGGAGAAATGGGGTGGAGGAGGGATGCTGAAACTGTCAATGAACAGAGGTAGGTTCTGCTGTTATTTATACCTTGTCATGAGATGATTACTCATTGGTCATCACTTGTGTTAATCAGGTTAATGAACTGCGACTGTCAAACAGACATATCAAACAGAATGTATCAAATGACAAATAATGATGTATAGCATTTATTTATATACCAAAACTTATAAATAGCGATGCTATCTCACCAGCAAAACAACTGACAATGAACTAATGTCTGGTTTCTCTCTGAGGGCCAGTCGATGATCCCGGGAATAGTCACACTCTTTATTATATGGACAATGATAATAATATCACTAAGAATATGTTTAAAATAACATTTGAAACACCTTTGTAATATGTTCATGCATCTTGTATTATATTCTACAAAGTACCGACAACAGCAAATGTGGTGTTATTTATATTAGATCTGATCGGGTACAATCATCTGAAGAACGAGAGCGAATGATCAGTGAGAGAAACACAGACACAATCTACAGACTATAACTGAGAGAATCCTCCTCTGACTGTGATGTGATTGTGATGCATCTGTCTGTTAATGAAGGAGCTTCGGGACGCGTCACACAGACTGAGAGAGATGCTCTGAGCTGCGTGGGGTGATAGTGGGGGGTTAGTTCAACTATTTAGTGTGTCCCGAGATTAATGTCACTATCTTTAATTTCGGGACACAGCAAGCTGACGTCACAGAGCTCGCTAACGCTTCGCTGGAGCTCACCGCACAGACTCCAGCCCGAGACCGGACTGAGACACAGTTTCACACCGGGGAATCTCTCACTCATCCAGGACGACATTATACCTTGTTTGGGCCACAACAGCCGGACAGCGTGCCACTATCATACATATTAGTACATTAACGGTAGTTAGAATAAATATGTCATTTTAAGGGTCCTGTTCCAGTGACAAGCTGCTGTTGTACACCAAAGGGGTAAAATTCTGGCCCCTTATCTCCTGTATATAGCCTACATACACAACAATTTCTGAAACCAGACAACCCTATATTTTTTTTCTTACCTGTAATTTCTTCACCAGCAGCTCTAGTGTTGTGAACAGAGCTGTGTAATGTTGTATTAACAGATGTATTTTTCACAAGTCTGACCTTCATTATCTCTAATCTCTTCAACTCCTGACTCCTCCCCTTCCGCCAGCACAGAGAGTAACGCTCGGCGCATGCGCTCTGGGTCCGGGACAAACCAATATACACAGAGCTTTGATCTCGAGACAGCAAACAGTTTCGGCCCAGATCCGGCCCACATCTGGTCCATATGGGTTTCACACGAGACAGATGTGGGCCGGATCTGGGCCGAAACTGTTTGCTGTCTGGGGAATTACTACTTTAAAACGAAACAATTCAAAACAAAAACGTTCCCTAAGATGCATTTCTCTTTAAAGGCGAATCTAACGAGATGAGAGTCAGGATCATCATCAAATGCGTGGATGATCCAAAATGCAGCTTTTCCCGAAGCATTGGGAACTTTTAGCAACTCCCGACTCTCCAACTTCTCCCTGTATGCTAATGTGTGCTTATATGCCTTGCAGATTGCTTAGGGGATGTATAATATTTATAACATAATCGATATAACAATATTTCTTAGTACTCTGCGCGTATATGGGCACAATACAAGGACAGAAGCTAAATGAGTCCAAGTCCCACCCAAGCCCGATCTTTAAGAAAGAAAAAAAACGACATAAGAAAATAACTGTCCCGAGGACATGATCAGTAAGTTGTGTGAGATCGCATATATTTATTTGGTGAAATCAAACCGCGCTCGTGACGCGCGAGCAGCAGGAAGAGGATTTCAGCTTATAAACCTTCCTCAAACTAACGGCTGAGTTCACGAATAAATCAATAATGTGTGTAAAGCGGATGATGAATCGTGTGTTGAGAATGTGTTCTTCATCCGGTACATGTCTGTGAACACGGTGCAGTCTGCGCTCACGCGGGACTCTCTGATGCTTTAATCACGGGACGATTCCGTCTCACACGGAGCGATGAAAAACCCTATCATTAACTTACAGACTACACTCTGTGTAAATAACAGATAAGAGAGTGTGCTGCTGTGAGTCCAGGCAGTCTAACCCCGGGCCTCGTCCCAAACAACACACACCGACCCACCGGGAATCATCCCGGATCTCCCGAGGAACCAGTCCGGGCCCGGCAGAAGATCCGTGTTTCCCAAGCTCTGGATTGTCTGACAGCACAGCTTCAGCTCATGTGAGGTAATGTGAGTGAATCAGACCCATCAGACACCAAAGAACAGAAGAAGAGCTGAAGTGTGTTTGACTGCACTCTCGCTCTGTCTGGAGATGCTGAAGATCAGCTCTTCGAGTCTGGGACAAATGATCATCTGCTCCTCACTTTTCTCTTTTCAGAAGAAGAGTCCAGAACGAGCTGGAGTCTGATGTGAGAAGAAGAAGAAGAAGAAGCACAGCTTCCTTCAGTCGTGTGTCAGAGATCTCTTCATGCTCAGATTCAATCATCGTCAGTAAAAGCACTGATTCATCAGCTCAGATTGACCCAATCTGACACAGCTCATGCTTTCAGCATTATTGCAGCGCTTGAGAAGTTCAGTGTTTGTTCAGATTCATGTTTTCTGTTTAGAGATCATATCTGAAGCATTGCTCTCAAAGATGTTTTAAAGAAGCACATTACTATCTGCTGTCAACATGATGGAAATATGACATCAGCGCAGTTTTCATCTTCATTTATTTATGTTTTAATAAACTTCAAAGGTGTGGTGTGGAAATTATTTTAATACTTAGAGATCAGAGCTGTTTCTATTGATCATGATCTGGAAGCAAAAGATTCAAGAATGAGCTGCAAATGATCAGGAAAACAGGTTTACATTATGGGTTTTCATTTGAATGATTTAATCCTGAGGAAGCATGCAATGTGTTTATTACAATACTCCAGATCCGCAGATTTAATATTACTGCACTGTTTTAATCAGAAATGTGCCGTGATCAAATCTCATTCTCAGTTTGTTCTTGTTATTATTCATCTTTTATTTTATGAGAGAATAATTACTGCTGTATTTGTAGGTTTTTCTTAGATTTAGATCTGTGTCACAGTTAATCTGACCAATAGATGGAGCCACAGCATTATTTCAGAAAGAAATGTATTTAGTTCTCAAAGCAAACATTTATTTACCTCTATTTAGTGTTGCTTTAACTCAAAAACTGTTGTTGTTTTTTCATAATTAATTAACTAAATAACATTAATTAATTTGTCTCTTTAATGTTTACTTGGCTATATGAAATATTACCATAACCAATCTTTACCTAATTCAGTTTGCTCCATTAAATTATTTTAATCTTTATATCTTGATGCCTTTGCATTAATATATATTTTTCTTAATATAATATATTTATTAATTAATGCAAGGGCTGTGGATTTATTGTGTAAGAAATCATATTTCTGTGTTTATCTACTGGTCCTGGCAGTTCATATCCTAAAATAAAATAAAGAAATAAAGAGAGACACAACACATGAAGCTGGAGATAAGAACAGCTGAGTAGAACTAAACACACTTCTTTCAGAAATACTGATCAGATCAGCTGTAAAACACAGCTCTAATCTCAATCATGATACAGACTGATCCTGTCTGTGGAAACCAGATCAAGTCTGTTTTCTACATCAAATCATCCTTCATCAAGACCTAGAACATTATATATTATCTCATATCTTTAACACTGACTGAGTAAAGCCGTGTCAAATATTGTAATAGTGAAAGTAATGGTTGAAATCAAACTTTGATGCGTGTTATCTCATGATTAGATGTTAAACTTAAGCCTGGATTTCACAGACAGGGTCACAACTGATTTACACAAGAAAGACAAAAGCTGGGTGAATACAGCAGTAATTATTCTCTCATAAAATAAAAGATGAATAATAACAAGAACAAACTGAGAATGAGATTTGATCACGGCACATTTCTGATTAAAACAGTGCAGTAATATTAAATCTGCGGATCTGGAGTATTGTAATAAACACATTGCATGCTTCCTCAAGATTAAATCATTCAAATGAAAACCCATAATGTAAACCTGTTTTCCTGATCATTTGCAGCTCATTCTTGAATCTTTTGCTTCCAGATCATGATCAATAGAAACAGCTCTGATCTCTAAGTATTAAAATAATTTCCACACGACACCTTTGAAGTTTATTAAAACATAAATGAATGAAGATGAAAACTGCGCTGATGTCATATTTCCATCATGTTGACAGCAGATAGTAATGTGCTTCTTTAAAACATCTTTGAGAGCAATGCTTCAGATATGATCTCTAAACAGAAAACATGAATCTGAACAAACACTGAACTTCTCAAGCGCTGCAATAATGCTGAAAGCATGAGCTGTGTCAGATTGGGTCAATCTGAGCTGATGAATCAGTGCTTTTACTGACGATGATTGAATCTGAGCATGAAGAGATCTCTGACACACGACTGAAGGAAGCTGTGCTTCATCTCTTCTTCTTCTTCTTCTTCTTCTTCTCACATCAGACTCCAGCTCGTTCTGGACTCTTCTTCTGAAAAGAGAAAAGTGAGGAGCAGATGATCATTTGTCCCAGACTCGAAGAGCTGATCTTCAGCATCTCCAGACAGAGCGAGAGTGCAGTCAAACACAGACAATAAAACACAGTTAGTGCACCGTCACTTCTGACATGAACTCAGATAAAGTGTCAGTGTCTGGTGAAATAACAGTTTATAAATCATCTCTCATCTCGACCAATCACGAGAGGGAATGAATGAATGAGTGAATGAATGAATGAATGAATGAATGAATGAATGAATGAATGAGTGAAGGCCAGTGGAGTCTCTTTCCTCTACAAACTCGTCCCAAACACTTTCTGAAACAAACCACACAACATCAGTTCACCAGTGAGGGGGAAATTAATGAAAACTGTCGCCAAATGATCCTGACAGAAGCAGACGATTCGTCTTTAGAAAGATTTCACAAGTCTTCAGCATCAATATTTTATTTACGAGTAAGAGTGACCGTAATTTATTAATTTGTGTCAGAAATAAATGTTGAATTATTTAATGTAAAGTGACAAAACACACTGTTCAGTCGCGACTGACCTATTTATGTGTTTCACTAAATTATTTGTTTATTATTTTCCAGGATGGACTGTAAATATGGTTGTGTTGTTGTAGAAGGAATCTGTTCTCTGCAGCTTGTCCACTACGGAGCTCCAGCAAGAAGTGAGACAGGAGACAGATGGCTGTTCAGTGCTTTATATCTTCAGGATGTGACTCTACATCATCCAGCATTATACACTTCTTACATGAACAGAGGTGGCCAATGTGCTTTAGTCTGAAATAAACAAAAGAAACATCAGAATACACAGTAACAACATTTATCTCAGTAAACATCTTCTCTATACATTGATATTAAATACCACACGAGAAATCGTGCGCGCGCATCATCAAGTATAAACTACAATATGCAATGATGACAATAATCAGATATGCTGTGGCAATATTATTGCAGTATGACAGTTAAAGAAAGATAAATTAACTTTCGTTCATGCTCGCACATGTATCACTCTTTGAAATAGCGGCAGAGAAACGAAACCGAAAGTAAACTTGAACCGCTCTGACAGACTGCAGTCAGCGCTCTGCACGCGCACAGCTACGTCACACGCACAGTTACGTCACGCGCACGTCGACGAGAATACTTTTACAAACCAATAAGGAATTAATTGGTTATCATTGGCTTGTTCAACAAACATGAAAAAAACATACAGTTTCTGAAACTGAGAGAAACACAGACACAATCTACAGACTATAACTGAGAGAATCCTCCTCTGACTGTGATGTGATTGTGATGCATCTGTCTGTTAATGAAGGAGCTTCGGGACGCGTCACACAGACTGAGAGTGATGCTCTGAGCTGCGTGGGGTGATAGTGGGGGGTTAGTTCAACTATTTAGTGTGTCCCGAGATTAATGTTACTATCTTTAATTTCGGGACACAGCAAGCTGACGTCACAGAGCTCGCTAAGACCGGTGACACTCTGCTGCGTGGGGTGAGCGTGGCGTTTCTGCTGCGTGTCAGGAGCGTCACGGCCGCTTCGCGTTTTCTGTGTCTTTACACACCAGAATCGCGCGTGACGCATGCTGCTGTAGGTGACATAGAGATAGACCGCCGACAGACCAGGATCTCGTCTTCATGACAATATCTATACTTAATGTTGAGCATAAATATAAAGCCTACTGATAAAGGACACTGTCAACAGTACTGACGGCAAAATAGACTATGTTTGACAGACGCAATATTTGAACATCGATAATTTTTTCAATTACATTTATATCTGAATTAATGTCAACATATAGACTTTTAAACATCAAAATGTCATTAATTAATATGTATTTATGTACTAAATGACATATAAACATATTTTCCTATTCTAGTTTGCCTGGAAACGCTTCCAACATTTGCGCGTGTCGCGTGAAAACTAGGCGTCGGTTCTATTTCTAGCACGTGTTTTCCACGCGGCTCGCGCAGGCAGTCTGCAAGCTCTACATCATTTACATCATTATCATTAATTTAAGATGAATAGTCATTCTGAATCACTGACCTGTGAGTGGACTTCACGAGAGGAACACGGTTCTTCTGATGATTCTCGTGGACACATTCATGACAGACGTCCAGATTTCGGTCTCGAGTTCAACAGCAGTCAGGGCTTCTGTGAAAGAGAGAAGAAGAGATCGGGCTGGAGCTTTTATCACAGTCGTGTCTCACATTACTGACAGTCACAGTCAAGCTGGAAAGTCCCTCTGAGTTAAATATTGAATTCTCACTGCAAAGAGTGCGGAGTTACCCCTCCCACCCAAAATCAGCATCTGTGTTTGGAGATCAGGTCTACTAGATCTTGTGCTGAGGGATTTCTGACTCAGAATACTTTCGGGAGGACTGGGGACTCTACAGAGGACTGAAATGACTGTTGCTTTTGGTGAACTGACTAAACTGAGGCTTGTGTGAAATCTAAAGGTGTGGAAACACACTCATAGTTTCTAATCAGACACTTTCTCATAATGACTTTCGTTTCTCGGGATTAGAAACCTTAGATGTCTATTTTATTCATTTTTTTTTTTTTTTTTTTTATTTGAAATGTTCCCAAATGCATAAATGACATCATTTTAATTTGTGGTGCTTCTAATTAAGTGATCAAAAGCAGCTGCAAGTCTACAGAATAAATATCACCACTATTCATCTTTGCCCCAATGAAATGTAAAATACTGTTTTTCTACCAAATTATATGTAATATCTCATTATTATATAGACATTCATCTTACATTGGAAAGGTTTCCGTGACCTCTCGAGAGTTCTCAGCAAACAGTCTCACGGACTTAATAATAATAATAGCCAACTCTTTATTACCTTTGTTACAACATTCAGTGTATGGAAAATAACCATCATGACAGAAATTCACACATTTATAAACTGTAAGAAGTAAAATCTGAGGCCAGAAATGCAGTAACTGTAGATATACACACAGATTTGTCTTTGGTCAAAGCTGATGGGTCTGTCTCGTGACGAAGGAACGACTCAAACCTGAAGACTCGTTAGATAAGAGATGAGGTGATCATAGACCGAAGAGCCAGCTCAAATATGAATTCATCTCTTCTGTTTCTTATAGCATCATAGCTTTGGATTTGGAAGAGGAACAACATCATCTTGGCCACCAATGTTCAAGAGAATGCCACCAAACTCATCAGAAAGCACTTCATATTGGATCAGGACAATGACCCAAAACACCCTGGCAGTTCAGTCAAGCACTTTATCAGGGCGAAGAAGTGTAAAGTCTTGGATCGCCCAAATCACTCTCCAGATTGAATCAGATTGAACATTAATTTCAGCATCTGAAGAGGAGACTAAAGACAGAAACTCCCCAAACAAGCTACAGCTGGAATCTGCTGCATTAAAGGCTGGAGACAAGCATTTCAGAGCAGAAGATCGTCACATCTGCCTTAAATTCACCTGTTCTCACATCAAATACTGGGATGAACTCGAAAAGTGCTGTCCTTTTGATTTGGTAAAACATGTACCAAACATTTTAGTTTTTGCCCGTTGCTTGAACACATTTTGCAAAACTTCGCTCATTGTGCCAAAACTCTACACACAAGTAAACATGACACAACACTGGGAAATATACCATTCACATCTGTGTCAAATTGAAACTCTAATATCAAAACCTAAACTCTGCTATCAAAACCTAACATTCCTTTGTCAAAGTGTAACTCTGATGACAAAATGACACCACACTTTCAGATCAGGGGGAACACACTAGTCTACTTTATATAAAACAATGCAGTCTTTGATATTCACTGTTTATTCAGAAGGCATATTTTCAGGACACACATTTTCAAACAACCAATAAAGCAAATAGGCCTGCTCCATATTGTACATTGTAGCACTGTACATTGCAGTAACATGAACTCAGATAAAGCAAAAAAAAAAAAAAAAAAATATATATATATATATATATATATAGACACAGTGGGGCTCGAAAGTTTGGGCACCCCTTGCAGAATCTGTGAAAATATGAGTAATTTTCTAAAATTAAGAGAGATTACTAAATGCATGTTATATTTTATTTAGTACTGTCCTGAGTAAAGATATTGTGCATAAAATATATTAACATTTAATAAACAAGTCAAAAAAAAAATGCTGAAATTATTAAAATAACCCCACTCAAAAGTTCTTAGTACTGTGTTCTGTTCCCTGATGATCCTCGACTGTCTTTCTGTTTTGTGATGGTTGTGCATGAGTCCCTTGTTTGTTCTGAACAGTTAAACTGAGCAGCGTTCTTCAGAAACATCTTTAAGCTCCTGCAGATTCTTCAGTTTTCCAGTTTTCACCCCCAGCTCTTCATGCATCTTGTTTCCTTCTGGAGCATCAGTGAATGTCTGAATCTTTTTAAATAGTTGTGTTTGAGTCCTCAAATGTCCTCATGTGATAAGATGTATCTCAAAATCATAAAGTCACTTCTTGAAAGGGTTTCAAATACACAAAGATGCTGGAAAACTGAAGAATCTGCAGGAACTGTAAAGATGTTTCTGAAGAACGCTGCTCAGTTTAACTGTTCAGAACAAACAAGTCAAAATCAAAACTGTTTTGATCTTTACATGGATTTGTGCTTTCTGAGAAAATGTTAAGTATCAGTCATTAACAAATGCTTTGGCAGTGTGTGGTTACAGCATCAAACGATTATTCTTATCTTTGGTTAGCTTGGGACATGTGCACAGATTATGTGTCAGAGGCTTGCAGGATTGCCGGACTTAGTAAAAAGACCTCTAAGCAAACAGCCAGATATTGTTCTGTGTCAGCAATCATACGCAGTCTGCATGTGTCGAGAAGACGATGTCATCTTTATCCATAGGACTACTTTTTGAATTGTGGTTGCAACTTGCATTGTCTTTATTTGTCAGGTGAAACATAATAGGCTCTTTGTGACTATTTGGATGCTGTTGTTTTAATCAGTATTTGTCATTCCAAATAAATAATCAAATGTGTGTGTGTGTGTTTCATACTCCAGCAGAAAGTCATACCAGGAAACTCCTAATATGGACAAAAGCGTCCAGCTATCACTATATGGAAAACAGCTGTTTTCACAGAAAAACTGAAACTGTTGGATAAAACACAGAGAACATTTAACATATGATTGTGACAAGATATGGTTTATTTATTTTTCAAGTCATCTCCAGGTAGCCTAATAAATAAACTAGCTCATATGAACAATGCAGTGCTGATTGACATAGCATTTATTACATTATAGAAACTATTCCCTTATGAAACAAAAATATATTGCAGTATATTGGAAAATATCATGTAATATATTAGGCATATATTCTTATATATATTTATTTTTTCCAATATATTGCAATATATTGAAAGCGGCAATCATTTGTATATTTTGCAATATATTATATAATATATGTGTCATCAATATATTATTAAATGTATTCAAATATATAAATATTAGAAATAAAAGGAAAATAATATATTACAATATATCACAATATATTTTAAGAAATATATTGGTAAATATATTTTCCTTTCATAAGGGTTCTGCCTTATTATGTGATAAACAGTGTGGTGTAGTATATAGACAAATCATTAGCCTATTATTGGTTATTGTCCAGCAGTTATAGATTTCTAAACCAATTAAAAGCTAGAAATTAGAGAAAAATTAAAGTTGCCTTTAGTATCCACTACCAGTCAATAGTTTTTGTACAGTAAGATTTGTTCGTTTTATAAAGAAGTCTCTTCTGTTCACAAGACTGCATTCATTTGATCCAAACAAAGTACAGCAAAACAGTAACCTTTTGAAATATTTTTACTAGGATATATAAATTAATGGGTTTCTATTCTTAATATATTTTAAAATATAATTAATTGTGATATCTGATCCAAAATTTTTTTTTTTTTATCATTATGTTTAAAAACAGCCCAAGTAAATATTTTTCAGGTTTCTTTGATAAAAGGAAATTTCAGAAGAACATCATTCATCTGAAATATAAATATTTTGTAACAGTACACATGTCTTTATCATCACTTTCAATTTAAAGCATCCTTTCTAAATAAAAGTATTATCTCTTTTTCAAAAAAAATCTAAATTATACTAGCTTTTGAATGTTATAGTATATACTGTTATAAAATTATGATCTTTGGATATTTCTGTTCATCAAAGAATCCTAAACAATTTACTCAGCTGTTTTAAATATTGATGATAATAATAATTTAAAAATGTTTCTTGAGCAGATATGATAACTAATCTGAATACGCTTCACTTTAGTTTCTGGTTTCGAAACCAAAGTTTCCCCTTTTGAATGATATCATATTTTCCATTCAACGGTAATTTATGATGAAAAGGTCAGGACCAACCCCTTTCGGTTTCTTTGATCTCAGAAAGGCAGAAACCTTATTTGTTATATGTCAAGCTAAACTGTTGACTGACAGTGACCTTTTTTGTCGAATGATACTGTTTGATTTGAATTGCAAATCTCTCTCTCGCTCCGTGTTTGCGCATGCGTGGGTTTGTGGCGCGAGTTTGTGACTCGGAGCGTGACCGAAGCTTTTCTCTCAACGTTACGGTCTGTAACTTTTCATTTTTTTTATTTGTCTATCGTTGCTATATCGTGTTTTGATGGAACAAAAACATGTGTTTTGATGGAAGAAATAATGCAGACTATTGATGCAACGAAGGAAATTGAGGCTTGTGGAGAATCTTCCAGTGCTGATGACTAATAGAAGGAAGATTATGAAAAGTTACAGCCAAATATGAAAAGATAACCCTTGAATTGATAAATATACTCCAGTAAATGCATCTGAAATAATTATATATATATATTATATATATATATAATATATATATATATATATATATATATATATATATATATATATATATATATATATATATATATGCTTGCCAATACAGTTCAGCAATGTGAAGATCATTATTTGGTGTAGATTTTCACTGTACTGCAGTGATATTGATACTTGAAGCTTTGAATGAAAGTTTGAAATGAAGGACAGCTGCCACAAAGTTGTAAAAAGACAGTTTTTAAACCCTGCTCCCAAGAAAGGTGATGTGTGTTATGTGTTGGGGGTGAATCCTTGTAATTAATAATTTAGGTCACATCCCTGTTATGGCATTGTTTAGCAGTATTAGTACCTCCAGAAGACTCGTTAGAAAAGATGTAAACATCTCTTGGTAATATTTTTGGGATAAATTGTGCACTGGATACCTAAAAGTGTGTTGTATGTTTCTTTAGAAGCAGGAGGACAAGGTTAAATACTTCTTAAAAGCTGGAAAACAGCTTTTGGACTGTAATATGTTCAAATATGATTGCAATCAGAATTTTCTTGGAATAATTGTGCTTTTAAGCTTTTAAGTGTGATTGGGAGGATGGGATTTAGTAAGTGTTCAGCAAGTGTTAGTAAAGAAGTGTTTGGGACAGATTGTAAGAGAATTGATTGGAAAGTAATTTCTTTTTTTGTTTGGAAATCATAGTGTTTGATTAAAATAACAAGGTCTATTGATGTAAAAATCTTTATGCTGGTTGTTGTTGTTAGAAATACTGATTAATGGCTCTCGTTTGAATTTGTCTTGTGAGATACGAGTATCATGATGGGTTTGAACAAAAAAATGAAAAATGCCCAGATCATACTGTTGCTCATAAACTTGGACCTCGTTCTGAACAAACAGATGGACAGATAGATGGTGGAAAAATGTTGAAGTTCCTCATCTGAAGAAGAATGGATGCTTCTACATGATTAATCAATAATGCATCAAAGACCAGGAGCAGAAGACAATTTTCCAGCAGTGATGATTTCTCCATATTTACCAGATACGCAAATGGACGCTTTCTTTATCAAACAATTTGAAGGATAGAAACATTAACTTGTGGAAAATATTTGTATAAGTATGTGTAAAGGTGTTCTGATACTCCATGGAAGTAATTTATGTCTTTGTTGCTTCTAATTTTAAACCAATGTGTGAGTTTTTTGTGTGTGTGTGTGTGTGTGTGTGTGTGTGTGTGTGTGTGTGTGTGTGTGTGTGTGTGTGTGTGTGTGTGTGTGTGTGTGTGTGTGTGTGTGTGAGTGTGTGTGTGTGTGTGTGAGATAAGAATAAGAGCTCTGGACGCGTGACTCAGAGTCAGGAAGCACGTGGCACCTCAGATCTCGGAATTAAGTGATTTGAATGCAGCTTCAAATCAAGTTAGTATCCTAACTTACTATGTTTTTATTCAGATTCAGTGTTAATTTCACATTCAATATAAGTCAGTTTATTAAAAATGTGTATATATTATTATTATTATATTCTTATGTGACGCTGTCTTTCCATGTAGCACAACCATTTTGATGTTCTATTAGTATAT
>NW_020526030.1:0-49287 GCF_003368295.1 Carassius auratus | reverse complement strand
TGATGAAGTTTGAAGCAAATAGAGTAAAAATAAGATGCTGGAATTCAAAGCATTTGGAAAATGACACACTTCCTGCTGCAGTTGGTGGCGCTATAAATGTTGACTTTTATATAGTACATATATACGATCTGTATCATCAACGAAAGCAAACCAATGAAAGTTTGATGAAACTCAGGAAATGTATGTGGATGTTATTAGGCATTTCCTGTTTCTCATTTTTTGCCCTAATTTCAACGCCTCGCCACGGGCTAAACCGTTCGAGATATCAAAAATCCCCTCGCAATTTTTCATCCCCAATGTCTTGAGATCATGTTCACCGAGTTTCGTGGCGAACGGGTTGTAAACCTCAGAGGAGTATTTCAAATTCCAGAGGCATGCTTTTTTTAAACAGCCCTGAAATAGCCTGACTTCCTGTTGGGCGGAGCCTATGACATAAAGTGTGAAAGTTGTTCGGCTCAATGAGATCTATAAGTGTACCGAGTTTCATATAAATATATGCAAGTGTGTGTGAGCTATGGTTCATGATTTCTGACAGTGTTCCAGGGGCGCTGTAGAGCCCCTGTGCCAAGCCCGGGTCCCAGCCTCTGCAGCGTCCTGATGGCCGCAGATTCCAATGTGTGTGCCAATTTCATGAGTTTTTGAGGCATGTTAAGGCCCCCAAAAACCCCCGGAAGGTTTAATAAAAAATAAAAAAAATAATAAGAAAATAGCTGCAAGCAGCGATGGCGGGCTCAAGCTATTAGTGCAACACCACCCCTGTGGCATCAGGTAAACTGTGCCAAGCGGGCACATGCATTCACAATAGCACTCTGGCAGTCAGGTTTTAAGGGATACGGCAGTTAAAGGGTTAATCCGAATCATCTAGACTTTAAAATCACATTCACAGAACAATATATATAACTTTAGTAACACATTTTTCAATCTGAGTTAAACCTCTTTTTGGGCTTATTTTATCAGTAAAGGAAAAAATGCCTAATAATTCTTCACACCTGAATATAAGGAGTTTTGTTTTTCTCTTCCAGGCTTCATGGTCAACTACATATGTTTCACACTCGTTGCTTTCTATAGTGCAGCTCAACCAATTCTCATCCCATTCGTCCATATTTGTGAAATCACAAATCCCGGACAATATTGTTGTAGTCCAAACAATTTGTTCATTATAGTTTTTAAAAAGTGTTTTTTGTTAAATGAAATATCTCCTTTTGAATTGGACTTTCAGCTTAGTAACTTTGCAGAACTTTTTTTTTATGCTGAAACAACAACATTACAGTATAACTAAATTTGAAAATAATAATAGCACTCCTTTAATAGGCATTATTATACAGTTCATAAATACAGCTATAAATGTTTTGTTCTTGAGCTTATAAAGTTCAATCATTGTATTTTCATACTTTAAGTATTATAACGTTATTCTAGTTGTCAGCAGGGGGCGCTGCACAAGATCCCGGGCCCTATGCATAGGGAGTCCTAATGGTGACAGTCCTTTGTGAGC
Organism: Carassius auratus; assembly: GCF_003368295.1. Lineage (NCBI taxonomy): Eukaryota > Metazoa > Chordata > Actinopteri > Cypriniformes > Cyprinidae > Carassius > Carassius auratus. The sequence continues at coordinate 47,795 of NW_020526030.1, read as the reverse complement.
TCATCTAAAGCAAAGACTATTTATACATTTAAATCATTCACAAATGAGATTTAAAGGAACATTCATCTACCAAACTAAAAAGTCAAACACAACACAGAGGGATACAGAACACAGAAATATTTTTTAAAGATGGATAAAAAGAAACTGTACAGCTGTACACTTGATAAAAAAAAAAATATATATATATATATATATATATATATATATGTTTTTTTTTTTTTATCAAGTATATATATATATATATATATATATATATATATATATATATATATATATATATAATATATATATATACATGTGTCTGTGTGTGTGTGTGTGTGTGTATTGGCTTTCCCAATGCCGTTGATAATAGGGGTTAGCAAGTTTAAAACACGTACAGAGTCCATGCAGACGGATGTAGATGCATAACAAATGTCTTTCTTTATTACTTGAACTCCATTAAAAATGATCTCAAACGTCTTGTGTCCTCTCCTTGTTCACATGTACACACAAAGCCATACCTTATGGACTGCATACAACCAGAATCCACCTGGAGAGCAAGTCTACAGTGCACTCAAAAACTGTGCTTCCCACATACCAACACACACTTGCTGCTCAGGTGCTCTAATTAAACATAGCCCCAGCACCACCCAGTGGACAAAACCTTTACCATCCCCAAAATGGCTCCTACTATACACATATATATATATATATATATATATATATATATATATATATATATATATATATATATATATATATATATATATAATTCAAGTGTACAGTTTCCCTTTTATTGCATATTGAAATAAATATTTCTGTATCAATCTGTGTTGTGTTTATTTTTATTTTTCTTAGGAAGATAACTGACCCTTTACTCTCCTTTTTTAAAATATGTCCTTATAAACCAAGAAAAAGTTATTTATAGCTGTATTTATAAGCTGCTTACTAATGACTATTAATGTTGGGACAAGACTTTATAAAGCACGAACTGACTATTTACTAATGAGTGCAGTTATTATAAAGTGTTACCAATGCATTTACTAATGTTAGCAAATAAGACATTATTTTACAGTGTTATCAAATCCTTAAATGATTTATAAGTGTTCTGCTTGCATTACAGCTTAGTCTTCATCTGTGAGCTGAACAGATTTACTGTTACATCCATGACATTATGTAAATTCAAATAAATAGCATGTCAGAGGATGTCATAGGTCAGTATCAAATGAGTTTGAAATTATTATTTGCAGCACAAATAAGGTTTTTTAGGATTTTTAAAAATCCCTAAAACTGTCAGAAAAGGATAAGGCCTAAGATATTTCTATGTGAGTGGCTAAATTTATTTTTGTTTTTATAATTGTAATACATAAACTATGAAATTATACAAAATGTATAAAAAAGTAAATAAATAAATACGCTACATTAAAAAAGCAGCCAAGACAAATGAGTCTCCTTTTTTATATATATAGATTAAAATTGAAGACAGAAGCAGCTGGTATATGCGGTCACTTAATATTCAAGTCCAGTAGATCCACTTCAGATTTATTTCTCAACAGTTTATGTTCACGTGGCTGTTTTCGTTTATATTCGCCAAGCTATTATGTATTTTGAAATAATCTTGTCTGTGATGTGTTCGTTCGTACGACGAAAGGCAGAATCCTGCAGCTCGAGAGATATATGTTACTGTGCCAGTCGCGCTTTCAAATAGTCTTGCACACTTAAACGGGTCACAAACACCTGTATTTAGCTCTTGTTGTGTTATAATGTGTGTATTGTGTGCATTTATGGCAATATTTTATTTTAAAAAGCTCTTAAACAAGAATAAATTCGTTAGTTTTGAACTTGTGACACTGTGCGCGCTGATCGGAGCGGTGATTTCAGATAGGCAGCCACAAATATTACATTTTCACACAAACAGTTCAAAAACATCTTAATTTAGCTCTTGGTGTGTTCTAATTGGTGAATTGTGTGATATCGCTGCAATACTTTATTCTTAATAGCTATGAAACAAGAATAAACTCGTTTTTTCTGAGCTCGTCATTCCACACGCTCATGCTCAGAGCGGTGATTCATCTCTCGTGTTTCTCACGTATCACTGACCACACATCAATTATTAATGAGCCCTGACCCGGTAATAATCATATATGTTGGTTAAGCTTGTCAGTGTGAATTAAATCTAAGTATTTATTTGTATTTTAACCGATTTAAAAGAGAAACTAAAACTCCGGTAATTGCACCTGTAGGGGCGCAATTTCTCTCAGACAATGGAAGTCTAAGCACATACACTCAAACAGAGGGACAGAAGTGAGATGAGATGTCTGACAGTTTTTTAATTTTCTGTTATCCATACAGTGTTGTAAAGTCGTGAAACTATCCATATTTACTCAGAATGACTTTTTGTCTGTATGAAAAAAGGTTTTGAAGTGTTTGGAATTTAAAAATGCAGGAAAATTAATAATTCCATTTTTAATGTCATTTAAAAAAAATCACAGAGACAAAACCGTTCAAGCTATCCAAAATCTATTGGCAATTTAAGTTGTTTAAAATGTTTTGGCATCATGTAGACAAAGTTTGGTGTGTATAGTGTTACTCTCCTCTGAGCAGTATGCATTAATTCACAGCTAAATGTAAAAAAAAATCCACATTCAAATCAAAATAGCTGACTTCCTGTTGATCGTAGCTGATGACTGTGAATTAGAAAGTTGTCCATCTTGATGAGAACAATTTTTGTACCGAGTTTGGTGTCTGTAGCTAAAACTAACCCCCCCACTTTTGACAAAAGGTGGTGCTATAGAGTGCCTCTTCCACGCCCTCTTATGAACTTTTGCCAGTGTCTAGTTATCATAAATACTGATATGTGTTCTGAGTTTGATGAAATTCTAAGCATGTTATATGCCTCAAAATCACCTGAGAAGTATTCCAGTTTAACATGTTGCCACGGCAACAATATTTTTAGATATCAATATCCCCCCAGCAGATTTATATAGGCTGTGTTTTAACATTATTCTGATGAAGTTTGAAGCAAATTGAGTAATAATAAGATGCTGAATTCAAAGCATTTTGAAAATGACACACTTCCTGCTGCCAGTTGGTGGCGCTATAACTTTGACTCCTAATAGTCACATATATGCGATCGACATCATACAAAGAATAATCTGATGAAGTTTGATTAAAATCAGGAAATGTATGTGGATGGTATTAGACACTTCCTGTTTCTCATTTCTCGCCATAATTTCAACACCTCGCCACGAGCAAACCGTTCGAGATATCAAAAATCCCCTGGCAATTTTTCATCCCCAATGTCTTGAGATCATGTTGACCGAATTTGGTGGCAATTCGCCCCTTCGGGCTTGAGCCCTAATAATAATAAAAAATAATCCTAAGGAAAACAATAGGCCTCTCGCCCTTTGGGCTTGAGCCCTAATAATAAAAAATAATCCTAAGGAAAACAATAGGCCTCTCGCCCTTTGGGCTTGAGCCCTAATAAACGGAGCAATTCCAAGAGGGTCCTCACACCATCGGTGCTCGGGCCCTAAATATCAGTATCGGTTTAAAGATCCTTACAGAGCCCACTTTAAGCCCATAGGGGCATTCACGGTTGAATCCTGGTTAGGGCTGGGCGATATATCTAACGATATGATCATGCGCATCTAATCAGTAAAGCTGCTTCCATGATCACTGCTAAAATCGCCATCACCTGCTTATAATTGGAGTGGCATTTAATAGACAGAGCCGTAGATCGCTGACAAGCCACGCCATATCGCGTTCATTATCGAAGGCGATTCATCTGCGATAATGAACACAATATGTCGTGGCTTGTCAGCGATCTACGGCTCTGTCTATTAACTTTGCCCATAAAAATGCCATGCAGGACCCATATATGTGTTCCCAGTTCAAACCCATACCCACTTTGCCCATAAATATGCCATGCAGGACCCATGTATGTGTTCCCAGTTCAAACCCATGCCCACTTTGCCCATAAATGCACCATGCAGGACCCATATGTTAGGGATGCACCGGTTGACCGGCCATAAATCGGAACCGGCCGGTTTTTGCTTAAAATACGCGATCGGCAATCGGCCGGTTTTTGGTCTTTTGTTCGGCCGATTTTTCCGGAAGCGCGCTCGCGTGCACAGACTACTTTGTAATCGTTCGCTATGTCATTTGTGTGTAAGAGTATTTCGAAATCTGTGTGCAGGACACAGGCAGCCGATCAGTACTGGAAATGCAGAGCTTCATGTCTGAGGCACAGAGAGCACTGCACTCTAAAAACTGCTGGGTTGAAAACAACCCAATTTGGGTTATTTTGACAACCCAGCGCTGGGTCAAAAAGGGACGAACCCAGCGCTGGGTTATTTTAACCCAACCAGTTGGGTTATCATATTTAACCCAGCCTGCTGGGTTGCCTTTTTTATGGTTTAAAATGACTATATTGCAGGGTTTCAAAAACCAGAGCGGGTGTTTTTTATCACTGTATTTCAGAAGGAAAACTACTGTATTTAGAAAATGTTCGATATCATTTCGCATGTGCTTGATAAGGCAGCGTTTGTGAGCTCAGCACCGCTCTGCAGCCGTTACCGGAGAAACCTACCTCTCCCGCTCTTAGCGCCTCCTACTGGCAGAAAATAAACTCGCAGAGTGCAGCCATGTGTGGAAACAATGCATTTCTACGTTAAAATTAACCCAAATTGAGCTAGGCATTAAACCTACAAATTTTGTTCATTTTAAATATCACTTTTACACACAAATAATAATTATCAAAAGGAAAATATTTATTAAAAACAAGAGAAAAGTCAAAAAGTAACATGTTAGAAGAAATGCAGAAAAAGATGGCATTAACAGCTACAGAGTTCATAAACAAAGCATTGAACATTTGATGAATATAACTTAAGATCAAATTGGACTTTGTTCAATTGTATATATTGTATAAAAATATACGAAAACACATACAATAAATTTACAATTAGTTAGGTTTTTTTCCAACTATTCTGGCATGACAGTACACAAATAAATCACAACATTAACTTTGATATTATAACATTTAACAGACGCATGTGTGTGTGTGAAAGAATGTGAGCAGGTGTATGAATGACAGAGTGTAAACTCTTCTACTAAACAACACAGAAAAAGCATTTAACTTTTTTTTTTTTTTTAAACAAATTATACACTTACAGTTTGTTTCATAGTCCATGAATACAGATCATGCATCACGGTCAGTTTTCATGATCTCTTTAGCATAACTGATGTAATCATGAAGAAACCCCATCAGCACAGCATGTGACATCTTCTACATCATCCAGGGCAGCGTCCTCCTTTAAAACCAGTGCTGTTTAGGGGAAAGAAGATTCTCCTCTCTGACCAGCATTCATCCAGTCACCACCTGCTCTTCATCAGTGGCCTAAGAGAAACACATTTGAAAAAATTTAACATTTAATTAAACTATCCATTTTCAGGTAGAGGTGTATTCACATAGGTAAAAAATCAGTTATAAAGTTTCAACACTTTGCGAGGTTGTTTAATGTCTGTCTATCACAGCTCTCATGAAGTCTATAATGGTAGCACTAGTGTGTGGACAGGTGATATTGTTTGAATAAATATTGCTTTCAGAAAGCTTCTTTACTGAAACATTAAAACAGACATGACATTCACATACCTCACAATATTCATGTACATGGAGGGCTGCTCTTCAAACCGTTAGTTCACCAAATAATTAAAATGTTCATAATTTACTCTCCCCATGTTTTTCCAGACTCATACAAACTCTGCTCATTTTTTGGAAAGCATATGAATATATTTAATATTCTCTTTTTGTGTGCTCCATTGCTGGTCTGGGAGACCAGTATTTTATTTTTAACATACACGTTTGCTATCATATAATTTAAGATGTATTCATATATAAATATCAGAATTTACTTCTACAATAACTCTATATTTATGAAGCTTGAAAATACTGATCATCTAAACTATAAATGGATTAACAAATATTATGAGAAAACTAAAAATATATTAATTTATGTTGTAAAGACAGACAAAAGTCTTATAGGTTTGGAATGACTTGAGGGCAAGTAAATGATTTTTTTGTGTGAACTTTACCTCTAAGAGCGCAGACCAAGAATAATGACTCTCCAAATCAGACAACTCCAAACTTGGTTTGATTTCTGCAATAAAAACACAGACATCAATGGTCTTAATGAAGTGAGCACGTAATCAGACTGTTGTTGCATCAAAATGTGAAGTAAACCGGCAGGAGACAACAGAAAAATTTATTTTCTAAAAATAACTTACATAAAATCTCAAAGGAATGATGCTCTCCCATGTGTCTTGCTTTTAACATCTACAAAAACAAAAAACAAACATTATTTTACTCTTAGTAAAACACAACAACAACTGATAACATGAAATTATGAAGTTTACTTGCCTTAAACGATCTTTCCCTCTCTTCAGAAGAAGCTGAGAAAACCACCTCCTCACACAAGCAGACTTGTGTGTCCTTAACTCCAAAGTTAGTTTGAGTTCTGCAAAGAGGGACATCAATGGTTTCAATAAAATATTAACATATACATACATATATATACACACACATACAGACATATATATATATATATATATATATACATATATATATATATATATATATATATATATATATATATATATATATATATATATAAAATCACACTGTTTTTGCATCAAAATGTGAAGTTAACAGGCAGGACACAACATAAACATTAATTTTCTAAAAAAAAAAAAAGTAATAATAACTTAACTTACATCAGTCTCAAAAGAATGAAGTTATCTTGTCTCTGGATTGCAACATCTAAAAAAACAACATTATTTTAGTCTTAGTAAAAATAAAGATAACGATGTTATTCTGAAGTTTACTCTCCTTAAACCGTCTGTCCCTCTCTTCAGAAGAACACCTCCTCCTCCTCCTCATCCTCACACAGGTCTGTGACTCCTCACACAAACAGCTTCTGTGTCTTTAACTCTCAGCGCGAGGACAATGAAGACACAAGCTTGACAAGTCTGAAATATTACATGTAAAACATACTTTTAACAGTTACCACTTCAACAGCCTCAAAATAATTATGCTAGTCTTTACTACACAATGCCGTTTCCTTTAGGAGACAAACATACATTCAGTTTAACCGCGAAAAAAAAGACAAATTCACATGAGCGTAACCGTGACCATAACCGTCTGTTAACGCCTCAAAAAGTACAGATAATGTAAAATCTTATGTAAATATGACAAAATACATTCACAGACGTTATATTAAAAGTACATCCTCCGTTCAGTACCGTTATATGAGGCAGTTAAGACCTCCGTGTCCGAGGCGAAAACCGCGTCCGTTTTTTTTATATATATATATATATATAACGTTAAGCTCCTTTGTTTCCGCCTTTCATAAAACCTTCCGCCTTTCATACAACCGGGTAAACAATAAAAGATAACTTTACATTTTGAATATTTACTCTTTCACTCGCTTCTCGCTTCTATCATGCTGAGAAAATGGCGGATGCTCGCACTGGAGACGTACGATCTTGACGTGACGTGCGTGCTCTCCTTCACGTCCGCGTCCTCAACCCAGACCCGCTGGGTTAAAAATATTTTTTTTAAAACCTTATTTTCAACCCAAACTTGGGTTAAAACATCCCAAAGTCCTATCCAACGGCCTCAACCCAGCAGTTGGGTTGAAAAAACAACCCAGCGTTTTTTAGAGTGTGGCGCACAAATAAGAGCCTTCTTGCGCGCACTGAAGCTGCGCGAGCGTATACTGTACCGGTCCGCGCCCTGAACACGGGTAGACCGTGAAGAGTTGTTCAGATCAACTTCTCACGTGTTGGATGAGAAACGAAACGGACTAAACTGTGACAAAACTGAATTGTTTTTTTTAATTATTATTATTATTAGAACTTGCATACACGTTTGAAAAGCCAGAAATAAACGGCAGTTCTGCATTAGGATGATTATTTTTATTTTACCTTAAAATTACATGGACTTAATTTGATTTAAAAATCACCTGCTGCAGCACACTGAAAAAAAAAAGTGTTTCATTCATCCAATTAAAACATTTTAGGGTAATGATTCATATATATATATATATATATATATATATATATATATTTTTTTTTTTTTTTTACTTGAGACAATAAGTTACCTACTTATTTTTCATTGGCTCAAGTAAAAAATATAGATGTCACCTTATAGATCATCACCCTAATTATTATTATTTTTTTAATTGGATGAATGAAACACTTTGCATCTTTATTTAATTCGCACCAACATTATTTGATTCTAACATTTTGGAAAATGCATTTATATAGCATACTTTTATTTAGTCTCACTGGTAAATACTTTTTTTTTTTTTTTTAAACCAAATTAAAAAACTAAAATACTGAATGCTGATTAAGAAACCTCTCATTGAATGTGTGTTGATTGTGTTGTTTGGATTGTAGAACTATGCAGTTGTTGCCTTTAATTTCACATGTAACAGTTAATCTTTTAAATTAAGGCCAGAACCAAATTCAGAAGTCTGTACCATCTATGTTTGTATTGAATGTAGGTTACTTATTGTGCAATTACTGCTGTTAATTTCAGAAGGATACAGTTATTGTTTTCAATAGACAAAAGCCAGTTTAGCCTATTAAATACCAAATATCTTGTTTATGCACACTTTCCTTCTTTCTTGTTTGTTGCTTAAAAGATTTTTTAAAAATCGGAAATCGGATAGTGAACCTCTTAGTGCCGTGCTGACAAACGGATGCCGCTCCTCTACATTCAAGGTTGGGAGGGGGACGAGGCAAGGCTGCCCTCTATCTCCTCTTTTATTTGCTTTGATAATTGAACCGTTGGCAGAAGCAGTAAGAACAAATAGTGAAATTTGGGGGTTAACAATAGCAAATAATCAACATAAGATTGCCCTATATGCCGATGATATTTTGATATTCATGGTGAATCCTGATACCTCTACTCCAGCTCTTCTAGACACAATTGACAAATTCGGTACTTTTTCAGGATATAAAATTAATTATGATGAGTCAATGGCAATGCCTATAGGCAGCTTAAAACAAGTACCCCAAACATTACCATCCTTCCCATTTAGATGGGCCCCCGAGGGTTTAATATATTTGGGCATTAATGTTACCCCCTCCTTTGAACAGATGTATAAAGTAAACTTTCCTCCACTTTTTGATCGCATTCGGTTAGACTTAGAAAGGTGGAATGTTCTTCCTGTTTCTTGGTTGGGACGGATCTCCCTCCTGAAGATGAATATTCTTCCAAGATTACTTTACCCCATTCAAATGATTCCACTAAATTTTACACACAAAACTATTAAGAAATTAAATGGTTGGTTTAGTTCCTTTATATGGGCTAAAAAAAGAGCATGTATAAAACTTTCAACTTTAATGCTTCCATCTTCGGTGGGAGGTCTTGACCTTCTGGATATACGGAGATATCAGTTAAGTGTTCACTTGCGTTATATTTCTGACTAGGTATATAGAGGGTCCAGAACAGTGTGGTTTGATACTGAAAGTTCACTCAGTAAACTTCCTTTAATAAATCTGCTTTTTCTTAAAAAGTTTAAGTCCTTGAAAGTCGCTTGTAGTAATCCCATCACAATTAATGCTGTCAGGGCATGGAAAGTTATCAGGCGTTTGGAGGGTCGACCCCAACTTACCTCAACTTTTACTCCTATTTGTGATAACTATGACTTCCTGCCGGGGACTGTAGACCAAAATTTTAAAGTTTGGGCACATAAAGGTCTCAATACTTTACACGATCTATTCGAAGGGGACACTTTAATGTCATTTGACCAATTAACCACCAAGTACAGCATTCCACGACAGGACTTTTTTCGTTATTTACAGTTGAGAGACTTTGTAAAGAAGGACACTACTCTGCTTACAAATCGGGACATTTCGGCTGTGGAGAGACAGCTTTTTTCACAAATGAACAGTTCTACAAGTTCTTTTAATAAGGTTCTCGAGGATTGTGGATCTTCAAATACGGACTTATTGAAGAGGACATGGGAAAGGACACTTGATATACAAATCACAGATGATCAATGGGAGGAAGCATGGAAGAATGCAAGGACCCTAAGCATATGTAACAGAGTAAAAGCAATGCAGTTGAAAATTTTGCACAGAGCTCACATTTCTCCTTCGCGGAGGCACAAGTTTAAAAAAGACTGCTCACCAATGTGCCCGAAATGTAAAACAGAGGAAGGAGATCTTATTCACTGTTTCTGGTCTTGTAAGGAGATTCAGAAGTTCTGGGTTATGGTTGAACAAGAACTTAATGCTATCTTATCTATTAATATTGGCTACTGTCCAAAACACATGTTGCTTGGAATATATGATGACATGGTTATAGATAAACATAAAAAGACACTTTGCAAGTTCCTTACATTCTGTGCAAGAAAATGTATTCTCTTGAACTGGTTAGTTGATAAAGCCCCTTCTAGGTCACTATGGCACAGGGTTATATTGGAATACGTTTCATTAGATTATCTAACCTGTGCATCTTATAATAAAGATGTCCTATTTTATAGAAGGTGGGATCCATTTCTGACATATATGGGCTTAGATATATCCTCTATTCTTATTAGAGGGTTTGTTTGATGAGGTTTAAATGTGTGGCACATTGGTGCAAAAAAAAAAGATATATTGTTTGTATGATTATACCATTCTCTATTTCATTTATTTCTTAAACTGATTTATTGTGGTAAGCCATATTATTATTATTTTATTTTTATTTTTATTTTATTATCATTTTGTTCAATTGATGTAATTTTTTTCTCTCTCTCTCTCTTTTTTTGGTTGATTCAAATCTCGTTTTGTAATGTTAAAAAATTAATAAATATATTTCACAAAAAAAAAAAAAAAAAAAACGGAAATCGGTATCGGAATCGGCCAGTTTGCTTGTAAAAAATCGGTATCGGAATCGGCCATGAAAAATCATGATCGGTGTATCTCTACCATATATGTGTTCCCGGTTCAAACCCATGGCCACTTGGCCCATAAATATGCCTTGCAGGACCCATATATGGATTCCCAGTTCAAACCCATGCCCACTTTGCCCATAAATATGCCATGCAGGATAGGGCTGGGCGATATATCTAACGATAATTTAATTAGTCACTTAATTATCTCTTTAGCTTTAAGCCTTTGAGGACTTGAATATGACTTGAAGATAGAGCTGGGCGATATATCTAATGATATGATCATGCGCATCTAATCAGTAAAGCTGCTTCCGTGATCACCGCTAAAATCTCCATCACCTGCTTATAATTGGAGTGGCATTTAATAGACAGCAGAGGTGGGACTTTCAAGTCACAAGCAAGTCTTCAAGTCATATCCCAAGTCCTCAAAGGGTTAAAGTTAATGAGATAATTAAGTGACTAATTAAATGATGATTGTACATTAGTGATGAACATCTGCTGTTAACAATCAACATCACTGAAGTAAAGAGAAACACAAGAACTACAACTGCATTTAGCCACAGCCTTCAACTGAAAAAAAAAAAAACACTATGCCACCATAATTGTGGTCAGGGTTTGCTTTACGTAGTCTCTTGACCCTTTTACTAATTCAAAGCAATTTGATTCAAAACAGCTTCAACATTGTTTTTGCAACAAACATGTGTGCATTGTTGAATCAAACCTTGTAGTGACAGATGATCTTATTCTTTTTCTGCTTATAACTCATGTTGACTTGGACATCATGAGATAGTCTTCTTTGGATTGTTGACTGACATTCAGCTTTTACCAGAGTTGGGACTTTCAAGTCACAAGCAAGTCTTCAAGTCATATCCCAAGTCCTCAAAGGGTTAAAGTTAATGAGATAATTAAGTGACTAATTAAATGATGATTGTGCATTAATGATGAACACCTGCTGTTCTTGAGAATTACAGAGGATCATATGTTGATGTTTTATTGGTTAAAGTGATGCAACCATAATGGAGATCAGCGTGTGCTTTAGTGGTGCTCTTGACCCTTGACTTTCATGTTAGATCCCTTTATGTAGCATTGCATGTGGTGCTGTAAAGCAGAGAGAAGAAATTAATCTGTATGTGATAGGTGGTCAGATTACAATCAAGTTAACATTAGCTCTATTTAAGTTTAGCAAAATTTGAAAAGCTATACTCTGTAGACACACACAGACATCAAGAACCAGCATATGACTCTCAACAGTGGTGACAATCAACAAAATGTTGCATGCTGGGTAAAACCTTAGTAAAAACTCCCGTCATGCACTGCAGTATGAAAAATTGTCACCCCTGTTGAGGATCGTGTGATAAGTGTGTTTGTCTAAAAACCTGAACTGATTGTCTCCTTTTGTGTCTTTCAACATTTAGATTTTTTTTTTTTTTTTACTTCAGTTCAGTAATAGCTGAGTGTCAGTCTACTATCCAAAGATAAACACCATTTCATGATGTTCAGTCATCATGAGTTGTAAGCAGAAAAAGCATAAGGTCATCTGTTACTGCAAGGTTCGACTCAGCAATGCATACATGTTTGTTGCGATTGCAATTGTTTTGAATCAAATTGGTTTGAATTAGTAAAAGGGTCAAGACACTACTTAAAGCAAACCTTGACCACAATTATGGTGGCATAGGGTTTTTTTTTCGTTTACTTTTTTTTCAGTTGAAGGCTGTGGCTAAATTCAGTTGTAGTTCTTGTGTTTCTCTTTACTTCATTGATGTTGATTGTTAACAGCAGGTGTTCATCACTAATGTACAATCATCATTTAATTAGTCACTTAATTATCTCTTTAGCTTTAACCCTTTGAGGACTTGAATATGACTTGAAGACTTGCTTGTGACTTGAAAGTCCCACCTCTGATAGACAGAGCCGTAGATCGCTGACAAGCCACGCCATATCGCGTTCATTATCGCCTGCGATAATGCTCTGTCTATTAAATGCCACTCCAATTATAAGCAGGTGATGGAGATTCTAGCGGTGATCACGGAAGCAGCTTTACTGATTAGATGCGCATGATCATATAGTTAGATATATCGCCCAGCCCTACCTGCTGCTATATATCGTAAATTAACAACGTTCAAAGTCAACACTCAGCGGCTGTGTTTCAAATCACACCCTACACCCTCATTCACTATTCCCTACATGAGTTTACTAATATAGTCCACCTGACAGAGAGAATTAAAATTAATGAGTGAATTCAGACACTGGTCAACAGCTGCTGTTAATGAGTAGAATCACTGAAGAAAAAAAGAAACAAGACAAACACATGAACTACAACTGACTTCAGCCACAGCCTTAGATGAAATCAACTGAAGATTTACCAACTTCACTCATTACTAACCAGACTGACTTTATTTCTATTAGATCAGAGATCAGAGATCGAAAGATCTTACTGAGAATTACAGAGATTTAGATGATAATGTTACTGTTTCGTTTGACGTCACCATTGTGGAGATAGGTGTTTACTTTAGTTGGTCTCCTGACCCTTGACTTTTGCATTTTATTGCTGTATTTGTATCTTCAAGATACATCTTTTACAGCAGTATAAATTTTAATAGTCAAGTGACTATGGCTGTTTCTAGCAGGCATGATCTGCTAGACTGACTTTAAGTGTTGCTATAGTAATCAAATATTAATTTGGTGTTGAAATGTTTGAGTGAATGACACTTTTTTTTTTTTTTTTTGTTTCTTCAATTTTGTAAGATTGAAAAGTAGTGTGATAACCAGTATTTATGGATTTAACGAGTAACCCCAGAGTGCAGTCTGGACGATGGGGCGGGGTGACACTTTGAGGCGGAGCGACACGTGTCGCCCCGCCCATATTTGTTTTTTTCCCGCCTTTGACATTTTGCTCCGAGCCAGCAGGGGGCAGTTTGCGTTGAAAGAAACAGAATGGTGGCAACTGCAGCAGCAGAGTAATAACGCTATTCCACGTTGATTGTATGAGGTGAGTAAAAGTGGTTGTGTAAATATAATATGAAATGCGATGTTCGATCATTTATTTATCCATGGTAAGTTCAATTTGAATAATTATTATTTATTATTGTAATAAATTGCTCATTTTATTGTTCTTTGTGGATTGTAACAGTACACTTTGTACATGGCTTTAGTTCTAAGGTTTGATTTTACAGAGGTATGCGATTACATTTGTCAAGTTATTTGAACAGACATGCATGATTATTGTGTGTATATTATTATTATTATTATTTTTCAGGATGACATGATCAGGAGGTGGTGGTGTTCTGTTCTCCTGGACAGCTTCACTCCGCAAATGTATGTAGCTGTTTGAATGTTGCTACATGAAACATTACTCTGTACTATATCTAGCAATATACCTACCTCTTGACATTTGTTCTTTTAGAGCTCAACCACTGAGGGGAGGAACTTCACCATTCAAAAGACAATGTCTTCAGGCAGAGTCCAGCAAAGCAGGTTATTTGTGCACATACATTCATTAAGAACTAATAATTACATGTGTGTACATGCAGAGGTATTTTAGTTATTACAGCTACATAGTTGTTCAGATATGAAATTGGGATTATGTACAAGTACTATATTGGTCAGCACCGTGGATTATTTCATATATAGCTATCAGTTAACATCAGCATCAAAGACATTTAAAAACATTTCAGCTTAATTCATTTTCAGACAGCAGCGAGTGTTTTAAATAACTTCTGTTTGCGATCTAATGTGGATTTTGTTCTCCATATAAGACAGAAATATTTATATTCAATGTAAAAGATCTTCATGTGGATCATGCATACAAATATATACAAATATCTCACTGGATTATTACAATTAATGGCAAAATGAATGTGTGGAAATGTAAAATAATATATCCTACTGACACACTACAGCAAAAGATATAAATAATTGGCTTAAAACTATTTTTTTCAGTGAAAATACTAACATGGCCTAATACTTCTGCACAGTACTGTATATATTAACATTTTATTAGTGTTATTATAAAAGAATGAGTATGCAGTTGTGACAACAATCTATAGAGTTTTTAATGAGAGTTTTAAAGCAAGGTTGTCTGTATTCAGTGTTTATATAATGTTTAATAACTTCTATATACATGTATAAATAAACCTATGTATGTTTTTGATTCAACAGCTTCCCCTGGAAATCCTCAGGGAAGTTATTTTGTCAGTGGGTGACTCTGCATATTTGACACTTTCTCTGGTTTGCAGATGGTTTAGGGATGTGCTCCGGAAAGTTTTTCGGAATGCGGCACACTTTGCCTGGCTAGACAGTAAGATTTCCCCATTTAATGCTCATTCTCCAATTGAATTTTGTAGTACAAGGCTGTTAAACTTTATTTTTTTATTATTATTATCTTTCCTGTATTTTGTCTTTACACTATAAGTTGTGGCCAACTGGAAGAATTGTCCTCCTGTCTACCGGAACGAGTTCAGACGGATGTACGGCATCAGGGAAAGCTTGCAGTGCAGAGCCCTTTTCAAGTTTAACCCACCAGGATACAGGGAAGAGGCCGGCGTGGTGATCTTCTGGGCTTTTTTTTACACAGGATTTTGTTCCAAGGACTGAAACACATTTGTGTGTTAAGTTCATTGAAGGGAAATAGAGAATGAACTGAGATCAGCTGGTTGTTTTGTATTAATTGATGTCATTTAAAGTTAAACTTTGCAGTGTATAATGTTTTAATAAAAAAGCTATGGCAAACACGTGCATGACAACAGGTTTCAGTCATTTACATCAGTCTATCGTTCTTTAAGGTTTCTCATATTTGATGGTAACATAATTTGCTATGCATTGCTCATAATGAATTCTTAAATTAGTTGTGACAGGATTGTGAGGATTAATGAGGTTTCGGTAGTGCAGTTCAGAAAACAAATAACAGAAAGTAACAAGTGTTTTTTGGGCAAGTTCTTTAGAACCTGTATAGTTCCTTCCTTGCAAAAAGTAACCATGGATTTATTGTAGTAAAAATATTTGTTGGCATATTAATTACCATGTGCTGCATTTATAAAAACACCATAGTTTAACTATAGTTATTGTAGCAGAACCATGGTAAATTTTCGTAGGGGCTAAGGGAATGTTCAGAATATTATTGGTGACGTTCAGAGACTGGTGACAATTTGTTACACATATACATATATACAGTATATATATACATATATATATATATATATATACAGTATATATATATATATATATATATATATATAATGTGTGTGTGTGTGTGTGTGTATATAATTTGAATATATAAATCAAGGTACTCCATGACTATCTACATAACCATACTTCGCATTATATTGCCGTGTCATTTTCAAACCAGCGAGTAATGCCGAGGTAGCGTCTACAGCCACTGAGGGAGTAGACCATTTATTTCTATTCTGTTAGTTGTAATCCAAAACTCTTTGTATTTATACGGGATGTTGTGGAAATGCAACAATAAATGCAAAAACACAACATTTATATTCACTTTTTAATTTATATTAACAGTTTATTCATCTGAGTGTCTACTTCCGCATTCCAATCCTGCTAACAGCGTCATAATTATCTATACCAATAAGCTGTAAAATCGTCAGTCATCTGTACACCAATAAGCTCATCTTAATCATAAACCAATAACCGCTGAGGTGGGCGGGGCGACACGTATCGCTCCGCCCCAACGTGTCGCCCCGCCCCATCGTCCAGACTGCACTCTGGGATACTTGGATGTAACGACTAGTTTTAGTTAAAAAATATTTCGGGAAGCAGTCCCCACAGCACTCAAAGAGAGAAATCAGCATATGAATCTCAACAATGGTGACAATCAAAAGGTTCATTAAGCAATGCATGCTGGGTACCAGCACAGGATAAAACTCATCCATGATTCCCAGCATGCATTGCAGCATGAATAAATTATGCCCCTGAATTGTTCACTTATTTTCTTGAATTCTTATGTGCTTATAATTTGGCATTTGTTTTAAGTTTTAGTAGCATGTGTTGTGATGTTCAGAGCTGATCTGTTTATTTATTTTGTGGATTGTCACCATTGTTGTGATTCATATGCTGATTATTGATGTTTCTGTCTAAAGTTCAGCAAAAGGTTTTTTGTTTTATTATGAGTGAAATTTTCTTAACAGTCTTTCATGACTTATGGTTCAGCAGTGTTCCTTCTTATGCTGTAGTACCAGTATTCATTAAGAGAAGAGACACGGGATTAGATCAGAAATAATAGTGTTTGTTCTTGTCAATCTATAAACAACAATACCAGCTTTTTTTCTTCTGTGTACTTTTGTTTTGCTATAACAGGTTCCAAAGGCGCATTATTACAGCATGTAAAAAAATAAAGAAAATAAAACCTTAGTTGTTGAAAAGTCACTTTCAAGAGCCCAACTAAAGTAAACACTGATATCCATCATGGTAGTGAAAAAAAACACCTAAACCTATTTAACTCTCCATAAGTTCTTCTGTAGACATCTGACAGAAATAAAGTCAGTCTGGTTAGTAATGTGAATCTGGTGAAGCTGCTTTAGTAGTTGTTTAATCAGATCTTGAGAGATTTGATGTATTCTTTTATTCAGTTGATTTCATCTAAGGCTGTGGCTGAAGTCATTTGTAGATCTTGTGTTTCTCTTTCCTTCAGTGATTCTGCAGGTGTTTATCACTAATGCTCAATCATCAATTAATCACCGAATTATCTCATTAACTTCACTGATTCAGTGTTACTCAAGCACTCTGTAGTGTGCACACATTATAAGTGTTAATTTAAAACTGAGGATTTTCTTGTGGGGTTTAAAGGGTGAAAGATTTAAGATGAAGAAAAAAACAGCATGAAACATAATTTAACAGTAATAAACTGTAATTAATTTACAGGAAACAAACTGTAGAAAAACAGTTATTTACTGGCACCCCTGCTGCCAGTAAATAACTGTTTTTCTACTGTTACTTGCCGTAAATTAATGGTTGCCAGCAAAAAAAGTGTTTTTCTACAGTTTGTTGCCGTTAAGTCAAGGAAAAACAGTAATATACTGTAAAATGTAAACGTCAGATTTACCAAATGAAAAAAAAGTTAATTTAACTAAAATAATTGTGAACATCCATAGAAAAAAAATTAGGCAAAGTCATACACTGATAATGAGAGTAAATACTGAACTTGACTGTATTAATGTGTGTTTGCACAAGAGAGATCGTTTAGTTTAATGTAGTTTTGTTGTTCACCATTGTGCTGGAGAGTAGAGCCAGTGCTTCAGTCAATGATGAGCCACAAATTCTGATTTTCTGCTGCTTTATATAAAGGCAGTAAATGTGGAGTTGCTGATACAATGATGATCTCTGTGTTAAGTACTTCAGCACATACATGTGCGGTGTAGATGACAATGAGCTGCAGTGATTTGAGTAAAAGTCATGTATTTAGTTACTTTATTACTGCACATTAAGTGTTTGCATCGTTATATTAAGAAATATTCCTTCTCAGTGGACTCAAATGAAATAAGTTCATAGTACTAACATCGTAGGAATGCTAGTTTTAAAAACTAGAACTGTTTGAAGCAGTGGGAGTGGAGTTAATTTCCATGGTAGAATTTACGGTAAAATACTGTTAAAAAATAAGAGTGGTAAATTAATGGTTAAGAGCTGTAAATTAACAGTACTTTACTGGCGCCCCTGCTGCCAGAAAATTACTGTTATTTAACGGCAAAATTTTTTACAGTGTACAGTTTGTTGTCATAAATTAATGGTTGCCAGCAAAAAAATGTTTTTCTACAGTTTGTTGCCGTTAAGTCAAGGAAAACAGTAATATACTGTAAAATGTAAATGTCCGATTTACCAAATGAAAAAAACAACAACAACAACAAAAAAATAAAAAATAAATAACATATTTGTGAACATCCATAGAAAGAAATTTATGCAAAGTCATACACTGATAAAGAGAGTAAATACTGAACTCAACTGTATTAATGTGTGTTTGCACAAGAGAGATCTGTTAGTTTCATGTAGTTTTGTAGTTCACCATTGTGCTGGAGAGTAGAGCCTGTGCTTCAGTCAATGATGAGCCACAAATTCTGATTTTTTGTCTCTTTATATAAAGACAGTAAATTTGGATCCTCCTGATACATGTGACCTGCAATAATTTGAGTAAAAGTCATGCATTTAGTTACTTTACTACTACACATTAAGTGTTTGCAGTTTTATAGTAAGAAATAGGGCTGGGCGATATATCTAACGATATGATCATGCGCATCTAATCAGTAAAGCTGCTTCCGTGATCACCGCTAAAATCTCCATCACCTGCTTATAATTGGAGTGGCATTTAATAGACAGAGCCGTAGATCGCTGACAAGCCACGCCATATCGCGTTCATTATCGAAGGCGATTCATCTGCGATAATGAACGTGATATGGCGTGGCTTGTCAGCGATCTACGGCTCTGTCTATCAGAGGTGGGACTTTCAAGTCACAAGCAAGTCTTCAAGTCATATTCAAGTCCTCAAAGGGTTAAAGCTAAAGAGATAAATAAGTGACTAATTAAATTATGATTGTGCATTAGTGATGAACGTTTGCTGTTTACAATCAACATCACTGAAGTAAAGAGAAACACAAGAACTACAACTGAATTTAGCCACAGCCTTCAACTGAAAAAACTAAAATAAAAAAAACACTATGCCACCATTATTGTGGTCAAGGTTTGCTTTAAGTAGTGTCTTGACCCTTTTACTAATTCAAATCGATTGGATTCAAAACAATTTCAATATTGTTTTCGCAACAAACATGTATGCATTGCTGAGTCAAACCTTGCAGTAACAGATGATTTTATGCTTTTTCTGCTTATAACTTATGATGACTGAACATCATGAAATTGTGTTTATCTTTGGATAGCAGACTGACACTCAGCTATTACTGAACTGAAGTGAAAAAAAAATCTCAATGTTGAAAGACACAAAAGGAGACAATCAGTTCAGGTTTTTAGACAAACACACTTATCACACGATCCTCAACAGTGGTGACAATTTTTCATACTGCAGTGCATAACGGGAGTTTTTACCCAGCATGCAACATTTTGTTGATTGTCACCACTGTTGAGAGTCATATGCTGGTTCTTGATGTCTGTGTGTGTCTACAGAGTATAGTTTTTCAAATTTTGTATGCACTTAGTAGATTTAAAATTCACTTACTTTATTTTTTTTTCCATAGTGTAGTTTTACTGGGTTGATTATGCTAAACTTAAATAGAGCTAATGTTAATTTGATTGTAATCTGACCACCTATCACATACAGATTAATTTCTTCTGGCTGCTTTACCGCACCTCATGCAACGCTACATAAAGAGATCTAACATGACAGTCAAGGGTCAAGAGCCCCACTAAAGCAAACACTGATCTCCATTATGGTTGCATCACTTTAACCAATAAAACATCAACATCTGATCCTCTGTAATTCTCAAGAACAACAGGTGTTCATCATTAATGCACAATCATCATTTAATTAGTCACTTAATCATCTCATTAACTTTAACCCTTTGAGGACTTGGGATATGACTTGAAGACTTGCTTGTGAATTGAAAGTCCCAACTCTGGTAAAATCTGAGTGTCAGTCAACAATCCAAAGAAGACTATCTCATGATGTCCAAGTCAACATGAGACAAAAGCAGAAAAAGCATAAGATCATCTGTCACTACAAGGTTTGATTCAGCAATGCATACATGTTTATTGCAAAAACAATATTGAAATTGTTTTGAATCAAATTGCTTTGAATTAGTAAAAGGGTCAAGATACTACCTAAAGCAAACCCTGACCACAATTATGGTGGCATAGTGTTTTTTTTTTTTTTCAGTTGAAGGCTGTGGCTAAATTCAGTTGTAGTTCTTGTGTTTCTCTTTACTTCAGTGATGTTGATTGTTAACAGCAGAAGTTCATCACTAGTCACTTAATTATCTCATTAACTTTAACCCTTTGAGGACTTGGATATGACTTGAAGACTTGCTTGTGACTTGAAAGTCCCACCTCTGCTGTCTATTAAATGCCACTCCAATTATAAGCAGGTGATGGAGATTTTAGCGGTGATCACGGAAGCAGCTTTACTGATTAGATGCGCATGATCATATCTTTCGATATATCGCCCAGCCCTATACAATCATCATTTAATTAGTCACTTAATTATCTCATTAACTTTAACCCTTTGAGGACTTGGATATGACTTGAAGACTTGCAAGTCCCACCTCTGCTGTCTATTAAATGCCACTCCAATTATGTGATGGCGATTTTAGCGGTGATCACGGAAGCAGCTTTACTGATTAGATGCGCATGATCATATCGTTAGATATATCGCCCAGCCCTACTATTGTACATTAGTGATGAACTTCTGCTGTTAACAATCAACATCACTGAAGTAAAGAGAAACACAAGAACTACAACTGAATTTAGCCACAGCCTTCAACTGAAAAAAACAACAAAAAAAAAAACAACACTATGCCACCAAAATTGTGGTCAGGGTTTGCTTTAGGTAGTCTCTTGACCCTTTTACTAATTCAAAGCAATTTGGTTCAAAACAATGTCAATATTGTTTTTGCAACAAACATGTATGCATTGCTGAATCCAACCTTGTAATGACAGATAATCTTATGCTTTTTCTGCTTATAACTCATGTTGATTTGGACATCATGAGATAGTCTTCCTTGGATTGTTGACTGACATTCAGCTTTTACCAGAGTTGGGACTTTCAAGTCACAAGCAAGTCTTTACGTCATATCCCAAGTCCTCAAAGGGACTCAAGTTAATGAGATAATTAAGTGACTAATTAAATGACGATTGTGCATTAATGATGAACACCTGCTGTTGTTGAGAATTACAGATGATCAGATGTTGATGTTTTATTGGTTAAAGTGATGCAACCATAATGGAGACCAGTGTTTGCTTTAGTGGGGCTCTTGACCCTTGACTGTTATGTTAGATCTCTTTATGTAGCATAGCATGTGGTGCTGTAAAGCAGAGTAGAGTTGTGACGTTCGCGAACGAACCGATTCTTTTGAACGGCTCATAAACATGAACGATGGGAGCCGAGTCGCGCTGGAGGAGAGCCGTTCTTTCTGTCGTTCTTTTTTCCTATGCGTGTTTCACACAGATTCATACAAATGAGCTCCTCCGCGAGACAGAACAGTTATAGGGGGAGGGGCGCACCCAGCGCGTGATGATATTAGTTATTAGTTGTGCACGCATCCTTCACGTGAGTACTCCAGTGGAAAAAAACCCTGCGTTCCTCTGTCATTGGGTAGGCCATAAAGGAACTGCTTTGTATTTATTTACATTGCATTTTGTGTTCATTTAAAACTTGTTCTTTTAAAAACATTAAAAATGTTCTTTTGTGATACTGTTCTTGTATTGAAATTTTTCACTAAAAGCTGTTTTCCACAGACATTCATTGCAGCCGGCTTTGTTTTTGATGGTAGGTATTGTATGAATAACATAAGTCAACGTAGCTTTACACACACACACACACACACACACACACACACACACACACACACACACACTTTGTACTAAAGGTAAATCCAAAATAGTGATGTCACTGTCTAAGCAGAGGGATTTGTGCAACCCTATGAAATATAGTCCACACATGACAAATGAGGTAATAATCAATATTTAAGAATAATTCAAACTCAGATATTGGTGTGTGATATCCGAGTTTTAATTATTTGACTACAAATCTCACCTCATCATTCCTCCCAGTGATTATTTCCAGGATAAACTGAGATGCCCCCAAGCTGGCTTCTTAAAACTGACTAGATATTTAAAAAGAGCCAAAAGAGCCGTTCTTTTGAACGGCTCTTTGAAAGGAACGGATCGCGAAGATCCGGATCCCCTCAAAGAGCCATAAATCCCATCACTACTCAAAGTAAAACTTCCATATTGATTGTCACAGCTTTGATTCCACAATGAAAAAAAATCTGTATTTTCTATACATTTTGTAGGTATCTCTTGCAAGTAGAGTTGTGACGTTCGCGAACGAACCGATTCTTTTGAACGGCTCATAAACATGAACGATGGGAGCCGAGTCGCGCTGGAGGAGAGCCGTTCTTTCTGTCGTTCTTTTTTCCTATGCGTGTTTCACACAGATTCATACAAATGAGCTCCTCCGCGAGACAGAACAGTTATAGGGGGAGGGGCGCACCCAGCGCGTGATGATATTAGTTATTAGTTGTGCACGCATCCTTCACGTGAGTACTCCAGTGGAAAAAAACCCTGTGTTCCTCTGTCATTGGGTAGGCCATAAAGGAACTGCTTTGTATTTATTTACATTGCATTTTGTGTTCATTTAAAACTTGTTCTTTTAAAAACATTAAAAATGTTCTTTTGTGATACTGTTCTTGTATTGAAATTTTTCACTAAAAGCTGTTTTCCACAGACATTCATTGCAGCCGGCTTTGTTTTTGATGGTAGGTATTGTATGAATAACATAAGTCAACGTAGCTTTACACACACACACACACACACACACACACACACACACACACTTTGTACTAAAGGTAAATCCAAAATAGTGATGTCACTGTCTAAGCAGAGGGATTTGTGCAACCCTATGAAATATAGTCCACACATGACAAATGAGGTAATAATCAATATTTAAGAATAATTCAAACTCAGATATTGGTGTGTGATATCCGAGTTTTAATTATTTGACTACAAATCTCACCTCATCATTCCTCCCAGTGATTATTTCCAGGATAA
Organism: Carassius auratus; assembly: GCF_003368295.1. NCBI lineage: Eukaryota > Metazoa > Chordata > Actinopteri > Cypriniformes > Cyprinidae > Carassius > Carassius auratus. The sequence goes on along the minus strand of NW_020526030.1, from coordinate 24,159 downwards.
ACTGAGATGCCCCCAAGCTGGCTTCTTAAAACTGACTAGATATTTAAAAAGAGCCAAAAGAGCCGTTCTTTTGAACGGCTCTTTGAAAGGAACGGATCGCGAAGATCCGGATCCCCTCAAAGAGCCATAAATCCCATCACTAAAGCAGAGAGAAGAAATTAATCTGTATGTGATAGGTGGTCAAATTACAATCACTATGGGGAAAAAAAAAAAATTAAAGTAACTGAATTTTAAATCTACTAAGTGCATACAAAATTTGAAAAACTCTACTCTGTAGACACACACAGACATCAAGAACCAGCATATGACTCTCAACAGTGGTGACAATCAACAAAATGTTGCATGCTGGGTAAAACCTTAGTAAAATCTCCCGTCGTGCACTGCAGTATGAAAAATTGTCACCACTGTTGAGGATCGTGTGATAAGTGTGTTTGTCTAAAAACCTGAAGTGATTGTTTTCTTTTGTGTCTTTCAACATTGAGATTTTTTTTTTTTTTACTTCAGTTCAGTAATAGCTGAGTGTCAGTCTACTATCCAAAGATAAACACAATTTCATGATGTTCAGTCATCATGAGTTATAAGCAGAAAAAGCATAAGATCATCTGTTACTGCAAGGTTTGACTCAGCAATGCATACATGTTTGTTGCGAAAACAATATAGCAATTGTTTTGAATCAAATTGGTTTGAATTAGTAAAAGTGTCAAGACACTACTTAAAGCAAACCTTGACCACAATTATGGTGGCATGGTGTTTTTTTTTTCAGTTGAAGGCTGTGGTTAAATTCAGTTGTAGTTCTTGTGTTTCTCTTTACTTCAGTGATGTTGATTGATAACAGCAGATGTTCATCACTAATGCACAATCACCATTTAATTAGTCACTTAATTATCTCTTTAGCTTTAACCCTTTGAGGACTTGAATATGACTTGAAGACTTGCTTGTGACTTGAAAGTCCCACCTCTGATAGACAGAGCCGTAGATCGCTGACAAGCCACGCCATATCGCGTTCATTATCGAAGGCGATATGGCGATATGGCGTGGCTTGTCAGCGATCTACGGCTCTGTCTATTAAATGCCACTCCAATTATAAGCAGGTGATGGAGATTTTAGCGGTGATCACGGAAGCAGCTTTACTGATTAGATGCGCATGATCATATAGCTCGATATATCGCCCAGCCCTACTTCAAGTCATATCCAAGTCCTCAAAGGGTTAAAGTTAATGAGATAATTAAGTGACTAATTAAATGATGATTGTGCATTAATGATGAACACCTGCTGTTCTTGAGAATTACAGAGGATCAGATGTTGATGTTTTATTGGTTAAAGTGATGCAACCATAATGGAGATCAGTGTTTGCTTTAGTGGGGCTCTTGACCCTTGACTGTCATGTTAGATCTCTTTATGTAGCATTGCATGAGGTGCTGTAAAGCAGAGAGAAGAAATTAATCTGTATGTGATAGGTGGTCAGATTACGATCAAGTTAACATTAGCTCTATTTAAGTTTAGCATAATCAACCCAGTAAAACTACACTATGGAAAAAAAATTAAAGTAAGTGACTTTTAAATCTAGTAAGTGCATACAAAATTTGAAAAACTATACTCAGTAGACACACACAGACATCAAGAACCAGCATATGACTCTCAACAGTGGTGACAATCAACAAAATGTTGCATGCTGGGTAAAACCTTAGTAAAAACTCCCGTCATGCACTGCAGTATGAAAAATTGTCACCACTGTTGAGGATCGTGTGATAAATGTGTTTGTCTAAAAACCTGAACTGATTGTCTCCTTTTGTGTCTTTCAACATTGAAGCATTGTGATTTTTTTTTTACTTTAGTTCAGTAATAGTTGAGTGTCAGTCTACTATCCAAAGATAAACACAATTTCATGATGTTCAGTCATCATGAGTTATAAGCAGAAAAAGCATAAGATCATTGACTCAGCAATGCATACATGTTTGTTGCGAAAACAATATTGAAATTGTTTTGAATCAAATTGGTTTGAATTAGTAAAAGGGTCAAGACACTACTTAAAGCAAACCTTGACCACAATTATGGTGGCATAGTGTTTTTTTTCTTTTACTTTTTTTTTCAGTTGAAGGCTGTGGCTAAATTCAGTTGTAGTTCTTGTGTTTCTCTTTACTTCAGTGATGTTGATTGTTAACAGCAGATGTTCAACACTAATGCACAATCATCATTTAATTAGTCACTTAATTATCTCTTTAGCTTTAACCCTTTGAGGACTGCAGAGCATGCTGGGAGCCATGGATGAGTTTTGTACTACAATAGTACCCAGAATGCATTGCAGCATGTTTTTTCGTCACCATTGTAGAGGTTCATATTCTGATTATTGATGTCTGTGTTTGACCAACTACTGGCATAGAAGAAAAATGTATGTGTACAAAATGTTTAGAAAGTCATTTTTATATTAACTGATTATCACAGAATCACTGGCTTTTAATGTCACTTTTGCTAGAACCATTTCAACCGATTACACAACATCTATTTCATTAGATGCCATACAGATAAATAATTGATGATTACCATCACCAATATAAAGTATAACAACCTACACCTAGGTACAGGCTAACACCAGATGGCTTTTCCTCTAGGTGTTTGAATTACAACAAATGTGTTTTAGAAACACACGGTTATAACAGCCAGAGAAAAGACTGAGACCGAAATCAAGGGTCAAGAGCCCAACTAAAGCAAACACTGATCTCTAACATGGTTACTTCAAATGAAACAATAAATCAACATCTAAACCTTAGTTCATTCTCAATAAGATCTTCTGTAGACGTCTGACAGAAATGAAGTCAGTCTGGTTATTAATAAGTGGAGCTGGTGATGCTGTTTGTGTGGTTGTTTAATCAGATCTTGAGAGATTTCATGTATTTTATTTCAGTTGATTTCATCTAAGGCTGTGTCTGAAGTCAGTTGTAGTAGTTCTTGTGTTTCTCTTTTCTTCAGTGATTCTGTTTGTTAACAGCAGCTGTTCATCACTAATTCTCAATCAGCACTTAGTTAATCACTTAATTACTTAAATGCAAAGTTTTAAAACTTACATGGTTTAAATCAAGGCAGTCTGTTTACTCAAACGGTTTGAGTAAAGTTTACTTATCGGGTTTTACACTTTTGTCTGTTTTCTTAATTGCAGAATATTTATCATGTGCATCCAGTCCTTCGTGCTGTCTTTGCTGTAAACTGGTTTAAAGGGACAGAAGTGAGAGACTTATTTACCCTCATTTGATAAAACTGTTTTGAAAAAAATTATTTTACATTTAGAAATTTCTAGAATATCTGTTTCGAGTTTTTTGTTAGTGTAAAAACTTTTCCAAAATAAAAAAGTAAGTAAGTGAAATTTTCACTTATTTTTCACAAGATCTCGAAGTGTTCCTGTAGCTCAGTGGTAGAACATTGCATTAACAAGCGCAAGGTTTGGGGTTCAATTCCCTGTGAACACATGATAGGTGAAAATTGTTAGCCTGAATGCACTGTAAGTTGGTTTGGATAAAAGTGTCTGCTAAATGCATTAATATAATATTATTTAATTAAATTTTACTCAATAAAATGTACTTATTATTATTTTATTTTTTTTACTTAACTTAGTTAAGTAGATTTACTTAATTTCCAAATGTGTTAAATTTACTTGAAAAATGCTTGTGCAAAAACTTGCCAAATAAAAATTAAGTAAATTTACTTATTACTTTTTTCAGTGTATGAAGCCTGTACTTATAATACATTATAAGGATAATCTTAAGGCATTATAAAAAACGATGTTGTATCATCTCATGAATATTCATAAGAACAGTTTTAATATATAATATTTACATATTTGTGGTTATAGCTTTTGAGTATGATTTATAACAAAATTAACCTGTTTCATTCATTTTTACAATGGATAATTTCTCATAGTTATAATGTATAATGTATATAATATAAGTCTCATATTTTGCCATTTTTCTGATGCTACTTAAATAACCACCTATAAGTAGTAATAATAATAATAATAATAATAATAATAATTTCTATCAAACAGCCATAAGATCAGATATCTGATCAGATGAATGTCTAATATGACACCATTTGCTTTGAACTATTTTGATTGTAATATCAGTTTGATTATTTTGATGGTACCCCTTAGACAGTTGCTGAGTAACTCTGCAACTATATCAACTAGTGGTCATTAGAGTATTAGTATGTCTGCTGCTGTAAATATATGCTAACACTTTATTTTGATATCTAACCAACAGATAAACTGACTAAAGTGTCTTTGCAAGTATGTCATCTTATTTTACCAAACTAGATTCTATAATTCTTGACCATACTGACACTCTAATGAGAGTTAGTTGACATGTAGTGGCAAAGTTGCTTATAGTTGATTGATTAAGGGGACCATCAAAAAAGCAACAACAACAAAAAAACAACATTAACATTAGCTCCACAGAAACACTCAAATAACACTCAACATCTAACCACTCTCAAGCTGTAGAAAGATACTGTGCAGATCTTAAACAATGTACAGTCCATTATACTGGAAATGAAGTCGATTTAATATGGTGTTCATTGTGTGTTATAAATAATCATACCTTTAAACGTATAACCAGAAATATATAAGTATTATGATGTATCATTGTTTTATGATTATTCATGAGTTGAGATATTATGTTTTTTTTTTCTATTATAGATTTATTATAATGCCCTAAAAAAAACTTATAATGTATTATACAGGCTTCATAGAAAGTGTTACCAGTATTTTTTCCTGCTTTTTATTTTCTTGCATTTTATTTGTATTTATTTTTGCTCAGCTATTTCCACTGACCGCTGCAACTTCTAAGGAAAAAAAAAACAGCGCTCATATAAAACCCCTGTACAAACAAATTAATCTGTTGCCATGTGCGTTTCTCTCTTTTTGTTTTTTGTGTGTGTGTGTGTGTTAGACTAGTTTAAGTGTTTATGTAGTTAATAAAGTCTTATTTGTATCACACTCGAGGTTGTTCATTGTTTGCTCATAACTGAAGTCCCTAACCATGCAGATTTTTGCTATATTCTCGGAGTAGTTTTGTACAGTAAGAAAAATTATTTTCCTTAAACATTAAATAGGTCAAGTAAATATTTAAGGGGATCTAAATATTTATAATTTATCTAAATAGTTATGTTTGATTATTCATATTTCCCCCTTGAGCTGATTTGCTACAATTAATACTTCACAATCATAAAGATTTGATGTGTCTGAGAAGAACAGCTAATGAAAATCTGAACAGCAGCAGCAGCTTTATTTCTCTAAAACAGGAATAAATAAAGCCATAAACATGATTTTATAACTTACCAGTCAAACTCCACCAGCACAAAGAGAACAAAACAAAAGAGCGAAGCATTTTCTTCAGTTGTTCAGTTGAATCTAGACTCTCAGTCTCTTCGTGAAGTGTGTGAATCCCCTCTCGATAAAGCTTGACACTCAGTGTGTCAAACGCACACACTCTTTTCACAAGATCTATCATTTATAATCATATATTATCATATATTTGGTTTTAGTAGGGAAAAGCATTCTTCAGTTTCATCATGTAACAACTATCAATATAAAATACGATATTTTGTTTTCTTACAATTTAATATGTTAAAGGAGAGTGGAAAATTGTAAAATTAGATTAGTGTGAAATTCAAAATAAATCTCATGTTTTTAAAAAGGCTTTATAATTTACTTGTTACAAATTGTAACAAAAAAGGTAAAAAAAAAAATTAAAATCAAATTAAAGTAATCTCCCTTTGTGAGGTGTAAAAACAGCTCAACCGAGTCGAGCGGAAACCTGCTGCGGTCTTAAGTCTGAATTGATCCGTGGACACACATCTTGCAAACATTGTTTGATCTGTGTTTAGGTTGAAGGTTTCCTGTTGTGTAACTATGAACCTCAAAGATAAAACCCCTCACCAAACAATACATTCTTACCAATTATATTAAGAAACTACACAGATTGACAGCTGAATATCTCTCAACAATAAATATATAACACACCAATGAACTGAACAAAATACTGCCACTGTAACAAAAAGTCAGCGGAGTTGGGATCCATATGCAGCTTTATTAAAACCAGTAAAATAAACAGAGAGTAGTCGATCACCAGCGTTATAATAACCAAGACAAAACAGAGACGTGATCACAAAACAGGCATAATTTAGTCATCAGCAATCATTTTAATGTTATTATTTGGTAGAGATCTCTAATGTAATGGTTGTGAACTGATTCAGTGACCATTTATGCAGTTTAAACCGTTTGAGTTTTAGTGTATAGTGAAGTTGTATGTTGTGTATCTATGTGTATCTTTATGTGCTTTATGTGCCTAGAGGATAAACATGCTAAAACTGGCAGCAGCACATTAAGTCGGCTGTCACAGTATCAAGTGTGAAATTACAAATGCTCCTCTAAAAATCCATACACTAGATACAGAGTGTGCAGTGTGTAGTATATCATTTAAAACATAACTCAGCTGTTTTGTTCAATGGAGTAATGCTAGATATTTTAAGTAGACATTCATAAGGAGGAATTACATTGTTTTCTTCAGCACACTGACTGTAATTGTTTTTCAAAGATATTTGCAAAAAACTTGTCTTCACTATTATATCAGTCTTCCTGAATACACACCCCCCCTCCCACCCACACACACACTTTTTTTTCTCACTACATTATCTTTCCAGACTCTACTCAGGAATTCATAAATCTTTAATATATGGTTTGACCATAACACTGATTTTGGCAAGACTTGTAGGTTTATTGGTGCTTTCATTGTCTGATGACAATCCTAATAATTTCAGTTTTTACGATTAAATAAATGCACTTTAAAATTCTTTCTTTTGCCTCTTTTAGCTGGCAGGTGATTTATTTTAGTAGAGCTTGCATATATATATATATATATATATATATATATATATATATGTGTGTGTGTGTGTGTGTGTGTGTGTGTGTGTGTGTGTGTGTGAAAGAAGACAATACAAGTTGCACTGTAGTTTCCACAAGTGTAATGGGTGCCGACATTAACCCTCTGGAGTCTAAGGGTATTTTTGGGGCCTGCAGAAGTTTTGTCATGCCCTGACATTTGTGCTTTTTTCAGTTTCTTATAAATATCTAACTGGGTAAAGTCTAATCTTACTGTAATCAGCACAAACTGGGCTATAATAATATGTGAAATGCATGTGTGTACATGATTGTGTTTTTGAGAAAAAAAATATTATGCGTGGTTAGTGCAAAACTAAAAATGTTAAAACACTTGAAAAAGGCCATAAAACATATAAAGAACAATGGTTTCCGGGTTTTTTGAGAACTGGAGCTTGTAGCTTAGAATTTTTCTTTCTAAATTATGTGAAAATCATCTTGTTTACTCACTCAGACGATTTTGCAAAACTAAAAACGTCTTGACGGCGCTTAAAAAATGCCGGATATCCATTTTTGAATCTTGATGCAGTCTGTTGCCTGTTGTTCATGAACAGGGGCGTAGCACCAAATTCTGGGCCCTGTATACTCTCAATGTCAGTGGGCCCCCTTCACATGCCATTGTACGATGCGGGTTAGCAAAATGATTTAATAGCAGAGATATTTAAGTGTGCTGCATTAAATCTGCTTGTATTAGCCAAGATTATGCTACAATATATTTTCCTCAACTATATTTAAGTTACCTGTTAAAGGAATAACCTTTCAGTTTTGTAAATTCCCATTAATTCCCTTGTATTCCTGTTAACTCCCATGGAAATTTTTCAACTTTTAAAATTCCCAGAATTTTGCAACCCTATTCATTGGCTTTGATAACATCATGAATTTATTGAGCATTGACTATAGCTTTTAAGCACAGCACTGTGCTGCAATGCTAGGGCTTTTCACCAAACAAAAATGATAATTTGCTTTATTGCTCAAATCAATATTACTTGTGTGCACTTGAGAACACAGTGATATTGGTAGGCACATCTACATGTGCAGAAATATAGGCAGATAATTTATTAAGGAGTTTGAGAATATGTCACACATTATAAGCAATAGTAGGGCTAGTAACTTTACACTGTGCTGCCACTATTTCTGTTATTGCTGTCTTCTGTTCTAATAAAAAGCCTAGGCTATGACAATAGCGTCGACAGAATTGGCTATTGAACATAAACTGTTGAGAAATAAAATGGAAGTTGATCATGATACTCGATTTGAATATTAAAGTGATTTCATTTACCAACTGCTTTGTCTCTGAATATAGCTTGAAGTATTTAGTATTTATCCTGTGGCGCCATCGTGTGGACAACATAAGCAATGTGGCCTTCATTTCCCATTAAAATCTAATTTACTAAAAGCAGCAGGTAAATGCAGTCTCTTTTAAAACCCCTTACCAGTCACCCCCCATTTTTGGCATGGAGACAGAAATGACATACCCAAAATAAAAATGTTTTTGCTCATGATTCTTTCTGACTAGATGATTTGTCCACAAAGCTGACACTTCAAAGTTTACTGTTCAGGAATCAGAATCACTCAGGCTGTTATGATAATATAAATATATAAGCTCAAACATAAAAAAAAAAAAATATATATTAAAAAAATATTTTTTAATGTATTTAAAAAATTGTTGATGTAGGATATGAGTTTAGCAACACAGTGTAGCTAGAGCCAAAAGTTTACCAAAGCTTCATATGAACATTTCATAATCTAATCTGTAAAACTGTGAATTTTATGAAATATTTTCTAAGGCCATGTCATGTGTGTTTTTAGAGAAGGCTAATAAAATTGATTTATTGCACTTGTCATCTCTGTAAAATCTCACATGCAAACATTCCTGTGCTCTCTGTGTGTGTGTGTTGGCTTTGAAAACTCCCCGTTTCATGATTATATTGTTCTCACCAAATGAGTCTTTCGAACCTCCGCCAGGTATGAAACATTATCCGCATTATTCTTTTATCATTATTCTTTTGCTTTTATTACACCTTTATCAGCCTTTGTTGTGATTATTTCAAGCTTTACAATCCACTAAACTGCTATCTCACTTAGTCTCAGTATGCATTTAGCCCTTATTTATCAAAAGTCTTACTTTAAAAATTGTGACAGAAATGCATTATGAAGAAATGCACCTGCTATTAGTAGCATTAACGTTAGATCTAATGTTAGCATTAAGCTACATCAGACAATTTATTCAATTATTAGTACACTTTCACTAAAAACTCACTTTAAACCCCGATCGAGTGTTTGTAATAACTTCATTTAGCGATCAGGGGTGGAATTTGGTAGTTTACTATTGTAAAAAAAAATGTTATTTGTAGCCTTTTTCATCGCTGCACAAGTTAGCATTTCCCATGTACATATATATATATAAACGCACCAGATCTCAAGAAAATCTCATGGTAATCGCGGGTTTATTATTCGGCTATTTCGTGTGTACAGAGGTGTTTCAGTGTTATTGCAAGATATGAACCAGGAAGTTTACAGGAAGCATGTGACACGATGTGGCGGTGTCCGGACATGACACTCTAAGACTGACATGGCGAAGGACCAATCGGAGTCTGAGTGACACACAGGACGAGCTCACACACTGCACACACACACACACACACAGATCGCTGGGAGAGGCTGTTGATCATCAGATCGCGTAAATCAGTGGAAAATTAATAGAAATGACGATTCTGTCTGAAGAAATATGAAGTAAACATCAGTAAATATATCCATATATCTCTGCAGATATGCATCTTTGGTCTATAAATCCTTATTGACGCTGTTCATTGAGTCTAAGTGAACACAAATAAACCGCTGCTGACATGACTGAAAATGAATGATTGGTGAATTTCTATTTAAAATGTGGCATAATACGGATTTATTGGTTTTGCTAGCTTTTTGTTAAAAACATGTTTTAGATTACTTATACACTCACAGACATCAACATTTGGCGTATTAAACACAACAATGGTGACAGGTTTCATGCCAGCATACAAAACATGTTCATGGCTCCCAGCATGCATTGCTGCAATTTTTTTTTTTCGGGATTGTCACCACTGTTGAGGATTGTACGACAACAATAAAAAATACAACATTTTATTGTATTAATGCTACTTTAATCACAGCAACACTGCTGTATAAACACAAAATTTTATTGTATTAAATCAACAGTATATTTCTTGTATATTGTTTGCTGTAAATTCACGGCAATTAGTTGCCAGGAGTTTCTTGTAAAAATGCAATACATTTTTAACAGTGTAGGTAAAAGTAATGGAATATGCTCTGAATGTAAAGTCTTGTAGGATGTCACCCATGTTTTATTTAGATGTAAGAAATTTGATCAACTAAGACAGAAGTGAAAAGACTCAGATGCAGAAAATGACATTCATAACATTTTACGGGAACAAGGTGCAGGGACAAAGAAGCAAGTTTATTATGTATCTTAATGATACTGGTTTAAGTAGAAGAATTTAGCTGGGTTAAATTATATATTTATTATAAACCAGTACATTTTTTTTTTCTTTTTTTCTTTTTCTTTTTTGAGGGGGGTCGGGGGGTTGGTTGTTATTATTTTATAATTTTATGATTTAATGTGTCATTTGCCAACGTCCTTTTACACACTCCTGCGTAGTAGTCCAGTTGTGGCGGTATATATCGTAAAGATATGACCGCCAATAAGCAGTAGAAGAAGAAGTAGGAGTTGGAGTTGAGGTGCGTTCCGTTCGACCGTAAGTGTACTGCGAAGTGGACTTCACAGGGTATTCCGCCATCTTAAGTGAGATTCCAATCTGAAGGGAGCGATCATGTTCAGTTCGAAGGGCACTGCGCACGGCACAGGGAATAAGGGAACATCGATACATCACTTCACAGGAAGTGGAGAGCGATTATCCCCCAACTGTCATTGCGCGCAGCACGTCATCACCAGTCAGAACGGCCATCTTCGCTGTCTTCATTCATATTCATTACGGATTGTAAAAAGGTATGATAATGTAAAAGTGACTAGAAGCAGACGAGGCTCTGCCATTTTTCTTTATTTTACTTTATTTACCTCAGTGTTTACTATACGGCTGTGCGCGGGAAGAATGCGCACGAGACCGCTATGCATTTATATGACCATTTATTAAAAACACATAAAGGCTATACAGTTAACCAAATAAAAGTTTATTTTCATATCTGCATGACAGCAGGGCTTCAATTCTATTAATAGTGAAGTAATAGCAGCAATTGTCAATTAAAGTGTATAATAAACATACGTTTTTCATTATATAGTACTCAATGATTTTTTATTGTATAGTGTACATATTTTAAATGTGATTGTAAATAAAAATTAAAATATGAATGTAGTCTTATATATTTATATCATAATCTGCGCGACCCCATAGGTGACTTTCTTTGATGACGTTTGCAGGGCGTTCCAAATGAGCGGTTATTGTCAGTGAAGTCCACTTCAACTGATATACCGTGCTCAGGGAGTAGGGAGCAGTGAACACTGCGTAGGGACCCTGTCGAATGGAACGCACCTTTGGAGTCGTTCGAAGTCGATCCGATCTGATTCGCCATTATAGTCTATGCGCTTTGTTACAGTATTTCAGTTTTGGAAACGAAAATGCACTTCTTTTATTTAACGTCATGTTAAATAAATAATCTGTCACAGTCGGTATAAAATCGTTTTGGGGGGCATTTCGTGGGTTTTATTGACAATATCGTGCTTGACATTCTGGGTGGGTGCCAGGGCCGTGCACAGACCTTTTGAGGGGCATGTGCTGAAACTGAAAAGGGGCACCCCCTCCCTTTTTTTATATCAAGATTATTTAGTAACAGGGGCGGATCTACTGGGGTGAAGCCTTGCCACCCCTGCTGCCACCCCAGTTGGCAGCAACGAATTAGGCTAAAGGTTATGGCCAATGTGAAAATTTTACGAGCGCGAATCTTTTGTGATTCGTGATCCCGCTCCGACCTCCCGAACTGATTCAAATGATTTGCGATCCCCAAACTGACTCAAATGATTCGCGAACCCGCTTCGAACTCCCGAACTGACTCAAATGATTTGCGAACCGGCTTTGAACTCTCGAATTGATTCAAATGATCCGCGAAGCCGCTCCGAACTCTCGAACTGATTCAAATGATTCGCGACACCGCTCCGAACTCCCAAACTGACTCAAATGATTCGCAATCCCGCCCCGAACTCCCAAACGGACTCAAATGATTCGCGATCCCCATAACTGACTCAAATGATTCGCAATCCCGCTACGAACTCCCAAACTGACTCAAATGATTCGCGATCCCGCCCCGAACTCCCAAACTGACTCAAATGATTCGCGATCCCGCTACGAACTCCCAAACTGACTCAAATGATTCGCGATCCCCATAACTGACTCAAATGATTCGCAATCCCGCTACGAACTCCCAAACTGACTCAAATGATTCGCGATCCCGCCCCGAACTCCCAAACTGACTCAAATGATTCGCGATCCCCATAACTGACTCAAATGATTCGCGATCCCGCTACGAACTCCCAAACTGACTCAAATGATTCGCGATCCCCATAACTGACTCAAATGATTCGCGAATCCGCTTTGAACTCCCGAACTGACTCAAATGATTCGCGAAACCGCTCCAAACTCCCGAATTGATTCAATGATTTGAGATCCCCAAACTCTAATAATTTACAAAGTATTAATATACCGTAATATTTTTGTTGTTGTTGTTGCTATAAAAACAGACCTAAGCCATCAATAATCTTTAAAATGGCTTAAAATGCATTATATAAAAAATAATGAGGCAATAATGATTGGTTAATAATAACAATGTTAAAATACATAATGTAGGCAAATACAAAATAAACTATTTATGTACAGTTATTACAAATGCCATGTGATTGCTGCTGTTACACTTACAGGACAATCAAATCCTTGTTTAGGCTACTGACCAAACATTTCATTCAAATATTCACTTAATGTTTAATTTTTGGCCACCTTTTTGCTATAGATGACACAGACTTTATAATTTATTCAACAAAAATGTGCATATCACAACCCTTACTAAAAAAAAAAACATGGTTTTATCATAGTAAAACTGCTTAGTTTCTTTTTGCATGATTTCTGAATGCTTGAGACTATAAAATAAATTAGAGTCATAATAAAGTTATAGCCACAGGTAAATGTCGAGAGCTACAATTGTGATTTGTAAATAATACAATTTATTCATTTAGTTTTTTATTTGATTAAAGTTATTTTTTCACCCCTATAGTAGTTTTTTTTCCATCATCATATTTGAGGAAGGGGGGCACAACAATAAATCCTGCTTATGGGAATCCTTAAGGTGTTGTTATACGCGTCTCTGGGAATGTGTGCTCTACTACACACACACACACACACACACACACACACTGAAGCACGCGTGGTGTTTTCAGCTCTTCACTATATTGATGCATGATGTATGCTACACATGTGCACGCCAGCGCGCTATGAGAGGATTTCACCATTTCATTTGATAAAACTATCATCATTCATTCGTATCGTCTACACAGACTGACAGAAACGGCAATGTCTTTATGACAACCTGTCAAAATAAAATCTTGGTATAACTTGAAGAAACTTAAACAGAAATATAGTACTATTGCACAGTAGAGTATGCTATACTTCAAGTATTAGCATACTTGATATGCTATACTTCCTATTAGCTAATAATAATAGTTAATTAAAAAACACAGAAACTCTGGTTACAACCCACCAAAATAAAAGTTTGGTCTAACTCAAAGAAATTATGTAAGAAATTGCTTAGTAAAATATACTTAAAAAAAGATATACTAAAACATTATTTTAAAGGAATATCACACAAGGTTTCATAGAAGCAAAACAATAACACCATATTTTTCAAAAACTATTTCTAAAAGTACATTTGTATTTGTGCCTATAATGCTTATTTATTTATTATTATTGTCAGCTAATAAAACCTATGCTTCAGAGACCATATTCATATAACATCTAAGGCTAAATGTAGCTCTTGACTGGTTGAGTTAGATGGTGATTAACACTAAACAGTAGAAAATCAGCTGAGTCTCCCCAGCTGGAAATGGCTGTTAAAATCTTGTGTTTCTTATAATAAATTGACATATTGATAACACTGAACCTTTTATAATGCTCTTAATGACATGTCGATGCATACTGTTTGCATTAGTGAGTGTGGTGGGGCTTATGGCGTATGGTCACTTATTCCTTATGAACTGTTTCAAATGCAAAACATTGATTGCATGAGATTAAGTTTGTAAATGATAGCCTGTGCCTTTTTGTAGTGTGCACATATATTTATCATCAATCTGTGATAACTGTGACTAAATTCAGTATATATACGTCTGCCATATGTTGCCACCCCTCAAAAATTCCTGCCCCCTTCTCGCCACCCCATCAATATTTTTCTAGATCCGCCCCTGTTTAGTAAGCCTGCATAAAAGGAAGAAATGGTCAAATCTTCATGACAAATTCAATAACACAAAATAATAGTCTCAAAAGCTTTAGATTTATTCACGATTAATAACAACAATAATAATAATATTAGATAATTCGATAATATAGATAAACATAAATATTTGTAGGGTCCTGTGTTTGTGAATTGCTCTTGTGTACTCCCTCTTTTTTTAAATTGCATTTATAGAGAAAAACAATACTTGGCTCATACATAAACATGTTAACCAAATAATACAAATTAGCTTATAAAACCAAACAGAAAACCAAAATCTTTTTTTATTGAACTTTATGCACTTTTTTATGAACTTTGCAAAGAAAAAAATTATATATATTCTCTTTTTTAGCTATTCTGTTTGGTTTTATAAGCTAATTTGTATTATTTGGTTAACATGATTATGAATGACATTGAGAAGAGGGGAAGGTGAGCAATGAGTCAAGTATTTTTGACAAACTTTTTTTAAATATAATTTAAGTAATTATGTCCAACTCAATTCCAGATTATAAGAAACTATAGCCATACCGTTACTATAACATATCCAACATGTATCCGCCTACCTGACAAAAAATGTATACTGTGGTGGACCAGGGATGTTGGTCTCTTGAAGGTCTCTTATTCACTACACTTTCCCTAAAATAATCCAGCAATGAAAAAATAAATAAAAATGGTGTAAAAAGTACAGTTGCAGTGAAAAGCATTTCTAGTAAAACCATGTTTTACTACATTTTAGACATGTGAGGACGAGCGGAGAGTATACTATAACATGATTAGCCTAAATCACAATCATAAATCAAAGAAGAAATTTCTTAGAAATATGTTATCTAGGTGACGAGGATCACTCGTCACTTTGTGTAAGTTCCAGTACGAAACAGCGCGGGGGCGCACCTGTTATGATTTCCCGATGGTAAAAACAAATTATATGTTGTTCTATTACTTATCAATATATAGTTTTTGACCAGCGAATGTGTGCAAATGTGAGGTTTTTTTTTTTCGTCATTAAAACGGCGACGGCGCCTGCCGCTGCCGGTCCGGCATCACATTACATTTTCATCTACAGGTTACAAACGAGTTTTTGTAGCTATATAGACGGAGCGCTCAGTTTTTCCTTTGGTAAAATGCATTCGGCCAAAATCGCATTTTATAAAAGATGAAATGCTACTGTATGCACAGGCTATTTAAGTGTTGGCTATATATTGGCTATGACTAGATGGCAAATGCTAGCCCTCTCTCTCAGGCGATGTCCCACATGTCTCAGTCAGTGAGTCAGTCAGACATCAAATAAATAAAATATGAGCCTTTATAGACATAGTGTTTAGTAGTACTTATGCAAACAACAAGATATTTATTTACCCTTCGCAAAACTTTGTTCAGCTCAGCTGTTGTCTACTGTGCGACTGCTGTGGAACTTCAGTTGATTCTATTAATATAGAGGGGCGGAGTTATCAGCTTACTGACAGCTTGAGGATCGAATAAGATTTACACAAACCCGTTTTAAGAACTTTCATTTGCTAAATATTAGTTAAACAGACAGACAGACGTAAAGGGTGACCAATAGCATTGATTAAAAAAAAAAAAAAAAAAAACACCACTAAAAAAAGGGCACTTCGGAGTGTAAGGGCAAAAAGGGCATGTGCTCTGCACAGGTTGAGCCCTACCTGTGCACGTGCCTGGTGGGTGCGGTTCAGAAACAAACAACGAGTTTCCTGTTATCATCGAAATCTGATTTTGCAGACTCTTAGATGATATGAAGAGAACTTTCAAATTATTTGAGATCTTTCTACTGATGTGTGGTAAGTGCGCAATTTCTGTAGTTTTTAACACTTTCGGTTTCACTTTGTCGACGCTGGAAACAGTGTTCTGTGACCGATGTTTTCTCATTTACTCTATTGCCCAGTGGTGGGGGTGAGGTTGAACTGGAATATCCTACATAAAAAGTCTGCGGCCAGCACATAGACTGTAATAACAGACCAGTAACAGTTACTATATATACAGATAGTGCTTCCCTTCTGTTCAAAGACATGGCATCTGATTTGTAACTAGCGTTAGTGACAGAATCATCAGCCAATCAGATTTTGGCGTGTCATGTCATGACGTTCAATGACAGCACGTGCCCAGTGCTTCCCCAGCATTTAGTTAGGAAAGTGAAATTAAACGAAAAACAAATGACAGCCGCAGTCTCCGGACATAATGCGAGAGAAGGAGGATGGGAACATTGACCAGAGATGGGCATAAATGCATGCAAATATATTTAAAATACAAATACAAAATACTGTGTGGAAAAATGTATTTAAATACAAATACAAAATACTTTTTGAAAAAATTTATTTAAATACAAATACAGTATTTTGTATTTTGAAAGTACACAAATTACATGTGAAATTGAAGATCCAGTGCAGGTATACCTATTAGGCTGAAATCTATCTGGGCCTATTCTGAATGCCAAAAAGCATTTAGATGTGTGCAACTGCTTAGAAACTTTCGTTTTAATTTTATTTACCTCTTTCCTTCCCCTGCAGTGTAAGAAATAAAAAACTACAAAAACTACAAAAAAACTACAAAAACTAACTTTCATTATGTTTTATCACCATCATTAAAAGCCAATGTGACAGACTGGCGTTCCAATGTGGCCCAGTTCTGTTTTTTTCACAATCTTAAAGTATCTGCCATCCAATATTGCTGACCTAACCCGCCCAGTTGAACTAGTTGATGGAATTTTGATGGGTGATATGACCAAAATCTTAATTTTACTTTACAGTAACAATATATGGCATGGTTTCACAATTATCAATATCAGTTTTGATACCACAGCAAAAACTGAATTTCAAACTCTTTTGATGCTTTTTTTTTTTACGCAAGTAGTATAGTAACTTTTATATTTGTTTAATGTAAAGTTTATTTGTTTCTATATACATAATTAGAAAATATAAAGTTTATCAAAAATATATTTTTTTAAATTAGAAATCATTTGGCACAATTTTTTTTGGTGAACAATAAAACTAAAAGTGTGGTGTATCTTTCATCATTGTCCTCACAAATGCAGACAATCACTACACTAAACTGATGTAGACAGACAATGATTAACCTAATTATTTCATCTCTACATAAACAAACATTTGCATAGATGGGTAAACACAATCACAATTTGGAAATGTGTCCAGTTACATTTTCATAAAGCACCATGTTTGTAAAACTTAAAATGATTACATTTACAAAATGAGCCTGCATAGCAGAAACAATAAATAAAGTAATTGTAGGTGTTTAATACAATTGTTAATTGAAATAAAATAATTAATGAATTAAAAAACATATATAACACAGTATTGTTCAATTTAGTGTTATACATATGTTATCATATTAATATGTTTTGTTCTAATGTCACAAGTCACAATTTCAAGTTTACTGGTTTTAACTTGATTATTTGGTTAAGGTTTAAGAAGGATACTAAAAAACTTTTTCACATGTGTCATCAAAATGACCCACAACCTAATCAGTTTACATGTGAAGAAATCCATTTATTCACAAACTTCTCACGAGACGAGTGTTTGACATAGACAGTATAAGAGATGTTTGACAAATTATTCGGCAAACTACTTCCTCTCATTGCTGCTTTTTCGCGGTTTGGAGAACAATTACTCAGCCTTCTGTTGTTTCACAGAATTATACAACGGAGAGCACGTCAAGTTCCATCGATTCACAAATTATACCATCACTACGAATCTACGATATTGTCATATGATATCACCCATCCCTAACATGCAGTAACGTTAATGATTCAAACACATTTGACAAGTTACTTTAATCAACAAGTTGCACATCCTCACTTTATTCCAGAAAAGTTGCAGATCCAAGGCTGGGCTCACGTGAGCCCCTTTCACACTGCACGTCGGACCCGGCATATTGCCGAAACATTGCCGGGGCGCCTTCTGTGTGAAAGCAACCACGTCCCGGGATTGATTCCCGCATTGAACCCGGGTCGGTGACCTAGTAACATTGCCGGGACGAGCGCTGTGTGAACAAAAGCCAGATCTAATGCTGTGTTGAAGAGATGGACTCTTTTACCGGCTGTTTTGAAGGAAGATCAAAGTTCGTGATGAAAAAATATGTGTAAACTATAATGAACCAGAGATCAGTTTGTTCCTCACTTTCCGCGCTGACCCCAAGATCGTTTGCTTGCTTCAGTGAAAGTATAACGTGCCTAATGTTTTCGACTCGTTACACGTTACACGACATTACACGTCACACCCTGATGTCACGTGCCGTTACGGGATCTTCACGGGTTGTGTGTGAAAGCACGCACATGTCCCGGGTCATCACTGGCAGTGTGAAAGTGCAAAATCTAGCGACCCGGCAAAAATTGCCGGAACACTTTACCCGTGTATCTGCCGGAATGGCAGTGTGAAAGGGGCTTTGGATGAATGTTGGGGTTGGGGGGGAGGGGCGTGTCTGGTTTGAACTAGTTGATGCATGAAAACAGCACCCTGATAAAGAGGTTGACTGGCTCAAAGTATTTTGAGTATTTTGAAAATACAAAAATACTCGTCTTAAATGTATTTAAATACAAATTACATTTGATTTTTTCCAAAGGCTTTAAAATACAAAATAGTATTTTGTATTTCAAATACGTATTTTGAATACATGTATCTGAAATACTGCCCATCCCTGGTTGTGACTGAGGCCAAGGTGGACGGAAGCGATTCCGGGAGGATGGAGATGGCGTGGAAAAGTAAAGAAACAAAATAGGGCTGTGCAATTAATTGAAATGGAATCGCAATCGTGTTTTGAGACGTTGCGATTTTGCTCATTGCAAAGCATGCGATGTGGACGCGATATTAAGTGAGGTGTGATATATGGTGTGAGGACCCTATTGGAATTGCTCCGTTTATTATTATTATTAGGGCTCAAGCCCGAAGGGGCGAAGAGCCCTATTGTTCTTCTAAGGATTATTCTTATTATTATTAGGGCTCAAGCCCAAAGGGCGAGAGGCCTATTGCTTTCCTTAGGATTATTTTGTATTATTATTTATGTTGGCTTGGCAACAAGCCAACATACTGTTATGCTATTTAAACTTATTTTTATTTTTATTATTATTATTCTTCTGAGAAAATAATTCTGAACGCTACTCCTCCTAGGGCTTTAAAGCCACAAGCCCCAAACTCGGCAGACACCTGCGGGATAGAGGGGTGGTGTGTGCTATATCTTTTCAGAGTGATCAGACTTAAAGTTTTTTTTTTATTAATTTTTAAATGTAAAAAAAAAGAAGAAAAATTGCGCCCCTACAGTTGCAATGAGATTTAGGGGCGGAGTCGGGTTTCGTTTCACTTTTAAACTGGTTACAAATACTGCTGCTCAGCCCAGGCTGTCAACAAGGAGCTCACAACGAGCGAATTCATTCTTATTTAAGACCTTTTAAAAACGCGATTGCACGCAATCCACACCTTAGAACACACCAAGAGCTAAATCGAGATGTTTCTGAACTGTTTAAAGTAATAACATTATATATTCGCGGCAGCCAACTGCTCGCAAGCTGGTGATGTATTTCTCTGAACACTTGAAGTCCACAGAGAATTTACAGCCTTTCACATTAAAACACTGCAGCGAAACGGCACAAAACAATTTGAATAATATATTAAATGGTTTTAAAGTAGTTTTGGCCACTGTCACGCTGGTCTTAGCTGGTTTCTAACTGAATCATCAGGCTGAACGTCAAAGCGAGCTCGCGATGTATTTCTCTGAACACTTGAAGTACACATTTACAGCCTTTCACATTAAAACACTGCAGCGAAACGGCACAAAACAATTTGAATAATATATTTAATGGTTTTAAAGTAGTTTTGGCCACTGTCACGCTGGTCTTAGCTGGTTTCTAACTGAATCATCAGGCTGAACGTCACAGTGAGCTCGCGATGTATTTCTCTGAACACTTGAAGTACACATTTACAGCCTTTCACATTAAAACACTGCAGCGAAACGGCACAAAACAATTAGAAGAATATATTACACATATGAAAATGAGTGTTTATATGTGCTTGTGAGATTTCTCTGTCAGGCTTAACGTCGCAGCAATTGCTCAGCGTTGCATAACATGGTAAAGCAGGGAGCTACACTGAGACCAAAAGGGTCGCATGCATCACTGATTATTTTTGTACCTACTTATGTGTTATGCTATGATTTAATATGACCATTTATTAAAACAGAAATGTGTATTTTAAGAATACGTTTTATAATGTGCTCCGAGCATTCAACACATCAAGTTGGCTTCAGCCCAGCGCTGCGGGAAACTGAACTGAGCAGCTGATGGCGCGTGTGCACGAGAGAGAGCCGTGCGTATCGCGGACAGGGACAGCAACACTGAACAGAGCTGTCGTTCAGGACGTTCACTTCCTCCTGGACCTGAACGAACAAATTCAAATCGCAGTTTAAATAAACAGAAAAAAGAGCGAAAAGCGAAATAGCTCAATTCAGCAGCGCGGTGTTGTTCAGGGAGCAAGCAGAGACGCGTCTCAAAGTCTTCTTGCTTTTGTACCGACAACAAATACATACAAAATATGTCGAAATACCCGTGTTGGAAAGTGTGTTCGAATAAGTATGTGGTTATGTCTTAAGTGAAAGTAAAGATTTGCAAAAAAAAAATCGGATGTGTATCATCATAATGGATGCGTTTGTCTCTTAAAGGGACCGCGCCTAATTTACTAGCTCTGCTGTCAGAGTCTTTAATGTATGAAAATGAAAGTAAATCACTCACTGCTCTTGACTGAATTACCTTGTAGTACAAGAATTTATCCAAAGTCAATCCAAAAATCAGATAGAATTGTTTTACTAGTGGGCGCAGGCCACTAGTTCATTTATGTAAGTGAGTATGGCAAAATAGTGATCTGTGAAATATTATACCCACTAATTCTTCATACAGTAGGCTACCAGTGAAATTGATTTAAAAAAATAATAATTAAGGACCTGCCCATGTTTTGCTTAAGTGTTTCTTTCTTTAATTGTTAATGCAACCTTTTCACACCACAGACTGAACCAAATTAAGCATTTCTTGCTTGGTAACTGTTCAACAAAGTATTGATAGTTGTGTAAATATTGTCATACTGACAGTCTGAAGTTTTGGTTGATTCCATTACATATCTTTTTATCAAAGTTATCCGAAATTATCAAGATGAATTTGTTCTGAGTTATTGTCATATATTATTACCAGTTTCTAAACTACAGCAAATAAACTGTGATTATGTGAGAAATGTTGAAGGTGTCTGAATACATTTTGGTTTGATTGTGTATTTTATCTTACAGTGAAGACTATGCAGTGCTATTTTACATTAACAAAAACAAACTTAAAAAAAGTAAACATTATGTAAATAGCACAAATAAATAAATAGAATGAACATACAGTACAAATTAAACAATTTTAAACAGTGTGTAACTGCATCATCTATACAAACCATTGTGCTTGGACCCCTTATGATCTCCTTGATTTAAAATGCATTGTTTCAGTAATCTTGTGTGTCGTTGCCCACAACGTGACGGTGGCAGGACTGTGAAATACATACACGAGAAAAATAGGCATGACTTATTTCACATCCAGCTAGACAACCCTGTCATAGCTGTTATCATAGCCCAGGCTTTTTATTAAAAAAAGAAAACAGCAAGGGAGCATGGAAAAAGACTGTTGCAGGTGTATTTTTTTTATGGCATTATTATTTGTATTAATTTTGCAGCGGGGCAACTCAATGTTGGGCACACAAGTACTTTGGCTCTTTTGCTCCATGGCCAAGATGGCCAAGCCAACATCAAAGTTAGTTCACTAACTTTTAATTCTAGTTATTATTATTATTATTATTTTCCAATGTCTCGGGGGCTTTTGGGGCCCTTAACATGCTTAAAAAGTCTTGAAAATTGGCACACAGATTGGAACCTGCGGCCATTAGGGCCGGGCAGAGACTGATACACGGGCGTGGCACAGGGGCTCTACAGCGCCCCCTGGAATATGGAGGGCCATATATCATACATTCTTGCTCGTAGACGTATGAAACTCGGTACACATATAAATCTCATCAATCCAAACAACTTTTGTATTGCATATCATAGGCTCCGCCCAACAGGAAGTTGGCTATTTAGGGTTTAGTATTCAAATTTTTCGTCAAAGTTGTGGGGGCTTTTGGGGTCCTTAACATACTCAAAAACTCTTGAAAATTTGCGCACACTTTGGAATCTGTGGCCTTTAGGAGCCTGCAGAGGCTGGGACCCGGGCGTGGCACAGGGGCTCTACGGCGCCCCCTGGAACACAGTCAGAAATGTTGATGTATAGCTCACACATACTTGAACATATTCATATGAAACTCAGTACACATATAGATCTCATCGTGCCGAACAACTTTCGTATTGCATGTCATAAGCTCCACCCAACAGGAAGTCAGCTATTCAGAGTTATGTAAAAAGCGCATGCTCTGGAATTTGAAATACTTGTCATAGGATTTTTACTCGATTGCCGCCAAACTCGGTCAACATGATCTCAAGACACTGGGGATGAAAAATTGCCAGGGGATTTTTGATATCTCAAACGGTTTGCTCGTGGCGAGGCGTTGAAATTATGGCGAGAAAAGAGAAACAGGAAGTGTCTAATACCATCCACATACATTTCCTGATTTTAATCAAACTTCATCAGATTATTCGTTGTATGATGTCGATCGCATATTTGTGACTATTAGGAGTCAAAGTTATAGCGCCACCAACTGGCAGAAGGAAGTGTGTCATTTTCAAAATGATTTGAATTCAGCATCTTATTATTACTCGTTTTGCTTCAAACTTCATCAGAATAATGTTAAAACACAGCCGATATAAATCTGCAAGGGGGATATTGATATCTAAAAAATTGTTGGCGTGGCAACATGTCAAACTGGAATACTTCTCAGGTGATTTTGAGGCAAATAACATACTTAGAATTTCACAAAACTCTGAACACACATCAGTATTTCTGATAGG
The DNA here is from genome assembly GCF_003368295.1 of Carassius auratus. NCBI lineage: Eukaryota > Metazoa > Chordata > Actinopteri > Cypriniformes > Cyprinidae > Carassius > Carassius auratus. Next base: position 770 of record NW_020526030.1, on the reverse strand, counting down.
AACTTAAATTGTGAATGGATTTTGGATAGCTTGAATGGTTTTGCCATGGTGATTTTTTTAAATGACCTTACAAGGGAATCATTATTGTATTTTTAAATTGCAGCTTCCAAACACGTCAAATAATTTTTTCATACAGATGAAAAAGTCATTCTGAGGAAATATGCATAGTTTCACGACTTTACAACACTGTATGGATAACAGAAAATTAAAAAACTGTCAGACATCTCATCTCACTCTGTCAATCTGTTTGAGTATATGTGCTTCAGACTTCCATTGTCTGAGAGAAATAGCGCCCCTACAGGTTCAATTCCCGGACTTTTACTTTCACTTTTAAATCGGTTAAAAATACAAATAAATACTTAGATTTAATTCACACTGACAAGCTAAACCAACATATCTGATTATTACCGGTTCAGGGCTCATGGATAAATTATTTCTGGCCAGAGATACGTGAGAAATAGGAGAGATGAATCACCGCTGTGATCACGAGCGTCTTGAGTAAAGAGCTCAGAGAAAACAAATTTATTCCTGTTTTAAAGCTTTTAAAAATAAATTATTACAGCGATATCACACAGTCAACCAATTAGAACACACCAAGAGCTAAATTCAGATGTTTTTGAACTGTTTGTGTGAAAATGAAATATTTGCGGCTGCCTATCTGAAATCACCGCCTCCGATCAGCGCGTACAGTGTCGAGCTCAAAACAAACAAATTTATTCTTGTTTAAGAGCTTTTTTAAATAAAATATTACCACAAATGCACACAATAAA
>NW_020526029.1:0-67302 GCF_003368295.1 Carassius auratus | reverse complement strand
TCAATAAACTCCTAAGTTGCTGCTTATTAATAGTAAAGTAGTTGTTAAGTTTAGGTATTGGGTAGGATTAGGGATGTAGAATATAGTCACACAGATTAAGGCATTAATATGTGCTTTATAATTTCTAATAAGAAGCCAATATGCTATAAATATGCATGCTAATAAACAACTACTTCATAGTGAGAATTGGTCCCTTAACTAAAGTTTTACCGATTAAAAAAAAAAAGAATAAACTCTTGTTCACCAAAGCTGCATTATCCATTAGAATAAAAAGTACATTTAAAAAGTTCTAAAGGACAGAATTTATTCGAAATAGAAATCTTTTGTAACATCATAGATGCAATTTATTGCATCCTTGATAAATAAATTAATACTTTTTATTTAAAAACAAACAACAAATCTTACAATTTGTTACCATTATTATTTGTTAGTACATTTTTAAAGCTCTTAACATGTCAGCTGTCAAAACCCCAATCTGAAAACCCCAACTAGAATTTCATTCCATTCATAAGAACATTTCATCAAGAACTGTGTACAGGAAATACAGTACAGTAATTAGTTTAAGCACTTGTTTCATATTTTTTACTGTATCATTTACAGTATTGACATTATACTCTACTCTCAAATGGCACAAAACCTCACGATGGTGTCATATTCTCAATGATCACACATTTGATAGCATATCACTGGAAAGATATTGCAATTGTACACTTTAAAAATGTTTACTATAAAGCAAATTCTCATGGATGATTGACATTGAATTATTGGATGTACTGACAACATAGTCAGTTCATCAGTCACCCAAGGCTGTTTATCTCTTGCCTAAGTATCATACCAAAATCAAAATTTTGCTATCGATCCAACCCTATGATTTAATTGAATGGACATGCCCTTTAAAAAAAACCACACTTACGATTGACATAGAAGACCTGTGCCTTCCATTCTACCCAACTCATCTGCATTCATTATGAAATCTGAAGAACAGAAATGCCAGATGCTGGTGGGGGAATTTTTTTTCCACCCAAGATTACAGCAGCATTCTTGCTTTGGAGACAACACCCTGCGTGAGGCCAAGTCTGGACAAGGCATAGGAGATTATGGCACCAAATCACGTCTCGCGCTGCAGACCCCAGCCAGCCAGCTCATTTATAAATGATCTGAAGGGTTGATTCTGTCATACAAGAACACTTGGGCTGTTGGAATGCATCTCATGCTGCTATGGCTTGTCACGTGGGGAAGTGAACTTCAGATGAGAAGACTGTTATTGCATCATAGAGAGCGCTGTGCTATTGTTGCCCACAACCGTCAGTCCAAACCATATGTGCTGTCATTTCACAAGTAATAAAATCGGACAGTGTCGTCAGCATCTAGTAAAGCTACATCAGTTGAAAAAATAATGGCTTGAGCATCAACACACAGCCAGGAGACATGAAAGAGATGCAACTGAAAAAACAAGTTTTTGCCTAAGATCATGTCCATTCAGCAGTGAACCACATGCATTGTTTTATATACTATTTTCACTTAAGTCTACTGTCATATACTGTCTAAAACCGAAATTCTCAAAAATATTAGAAAAAATTAGATTGGACCACTCAGACTGAAGTGTATTTTAAAAACATGGTTTCACATTTTGAAATGCAAAGTCACGTTTGTGAGAAACAAACTTGTAGCTGTAAGATATAAAGCTGCATTTGTGAAATATGAATTAGTTATGTGTGTGTGTGTGTGTGTGTGTGTGTGTATATATATATATATATATATATATATATATATATATATATATATATATATATATATATATATATATATTATATAGTTTCCAGTTAGTAAATATATATTTTATTATTATAATATCTTTTTAAATATATACTTTTTTGTGATTTGTTTTTTCTTTGTTTTGGTTTATCTCATTTCATGTTTTGTTCTGTTTTGTGTATTGTTTTTTTTTTCTCTTCATAATATCTTATTTTTGTTTGTTCTTCGCTTTTTGTTTTGTTTTTTATTAGTTTTTTGTTGTTGTTGCAGCACTGCATAATTAATTCCATATTTTCTGAAAAGAAGCTTTAATATCTTATGGATTTTTGAAAATGTATCTAATTTCAATGTGATTTAGATATTTTAGTATAAAACAAGACTGTTTGTTTGTTTAGCAGTGTGTGCAAATTTCAAACAACTGAACTGATTTGAGTTGAATATACAGAGATTCCTGCTAGCTGCTGTCTCTTGTATGTAATCTAAAGTGATTTCTCTAGCAATCTGTGATTCTCAGTACCAAAATGGTTGATTTCATACTTGTTTATCTTGATTGTCTACTCCGAAGGATCTCCTTAAGCACTGTATGCAGAATTGAGCACTTTGTCATATATGGTCTGGCTTCATGTAGACATTAAATCAAATAAGCACATTTTCACACACTTTTCACACCGCAGGTGTCAGAGTATCATTTTAAAGGTAGCTTAATTGCAAACTACTTCAAAAGGGATGGCTTTCATTGATTCATTGCTGTCCTTAATAAAAAGATATTGAAATCATTAGAAGAAGCCGGAAGGTGTGTTAGATGCTCTGTGTATGTGTGTCTTAAGATATCCATGCGTACACACAAACACTGTGCTTGCCTGTCATCGCACAATACAGATGGATGAATATTTCAACAGAGCACAAAAACGTTTCCTCAAACAGTCATGACCCAACAACAAACGACAGGGCTCGTGTACGGCTCGTCCAGGTTTACGGATGGTTTCTATCCAGGAGTTTGATAGAGCTGCTCTTCATTGTCATGGTGGACTGAAAAGACACAAGATATTCACCATTAATGGCTTTATTAATAATCGAGATATCGACATGGACTGGATCTCATGGTGCTCATGGAGAACGGGTACAGCGTGCACTCAGAGATCCAACTTTGTTTCCCTGTAAAGAATGTTCAGCTTTTAATAAGCCAGATGGAGTTGGAGCAGCCACTGATTTAATGGACTCACAGCAGTAGCGTGCAGTGGATCAGGAACAGGTCAGTTCACAAACACCCATAGAGAAGTGATGGACTCTAGGGCAGGCAGGATTATCCCACACACATATACTTGTATGAGTGCTCTCATATCATTAATATTGTTCCCGCTCCAACATACTGAATTCATAGATTTATTTACTTATCTGTTTGTGAACACAGGCAGGTTTGATTGACAGGCCAAGGATATTCTGGTAAGGATGCCTTACACCTCCTTACACTTTATAGATTTCTTTAACTCTTTTGACCTAACGTGTTTTTATAATATTGGTCAGAGCAGGTCTGCTAATATTTCTGGAACAGTCCAGCTCATACTGTACCACCTGCTTCTTCCATTGATATGGAATACAAATACAGAGGTTGGTGTTTTGAGAAAATTAAAAATAAAGCTTCTTTAGTGGCATCTGTGGTTTACTGAATAATCATATGCATCCACTCCATTTACAGTAGAAAAAGTTTCTTTAGAAAAAAATTGTTATTTCTGTTTACTAAAAGGTACTTTGGAGAAACAAAAATGGTTATTCTATATTATTATTTCTGCAGCAACTCCCTGTTGGAGCCTTAATTTTTAATAGTGTCAGCAACAAGCGGTTACAAATTTTTCCAGGATCACCAGAGTTTCCTGCTGCAAGAGAACAATGCATTAAAAAACAGTTGTTCTTGTGTAGCTTCTAAAACTAGAAATGGAAACAGTATTATACTGTAAGCTTTGCTTGGCCTATTAACATGTGACAAAAAACTTTAGTAGCAATTATTCTAGGAAAATTCCCATCAGTCATCAGAGCAACTAACCTAAAAGACCATGAAAATTGCTGTTGAAGTCCATAAGAGACAACAGTAAGAGAGCTACCAAAGATAAAATAGCAGTTCATGGCCAAGACTTATGAATATAATTAGGCATGGTCAGTTTTATATTTAAAATGTATATATATATTTTTTTAAGCTTCAAAGCTCACCCAAGTCTGTTTAACATAAAAAATAGCTAACTGTGCAGGATAGATTGGCACTTTGACATTTCCTTTTGGTCATAAGCTTTTGCTTAGTCAGATATTTTGAGCGCGGGCCACATTATCTGGGCCTGCTGGGCTGTTATGTGGTAATGGCTAATTACTGGTCCAGTGAACTATTAAAATTATATTATTTTTTTAATTAAATATTTGACCGTTATATTATATAAATATGGTATTCTTTTAAATATGCATAATATATCATTGTGTATGTTGATTGGAAAAGGCCAAGACATTAATGTTTCATGAAAACCAATATTATGCATGATAATTGCCATATAATGAGAAAACGAAGGGTTAAGTCTGCAAAATGGTACAACCTTTCTGACATTGACATATCTGTGACATATTGTGAAATGCTGCATAATTATAAAAGGTTTGATTAATGGTAACATCACATTCAATCAAAAGATAATGTTTATAAATGTTCCACTTACTTACTCATTTGTGTAATTCCAGACATAATTATCTTAAGGGGGACGTATCGTAATTTAGGTTCTCCCTCTCTCTCTCTCTCTCTCTCTCTCTCTCTCTCTCTCTCTCTCTCTCTCTCTCTCTCTGAGGCCCACCTGCAATATTCAAATGACTTGTGTGGGAAAAAATGGCTTTTATCCCTTATAAATAACTCATTGTTATACACCATTCAAAAAACTGGTCTACATTTTGAAAATAGATGCAAATGACTTTGAAAACTTAAAATTCAAATTCAACGACTCCTAAACAAACATGCATGTCTACCAAAACCAGCTAATCTTTCAGTTGTGCATGCGCCAGTACACTATTTTGAAATAGGCTGGTGTTCCCTCTACTTGTTCTGACAGATCTCTGGCCCGAGCTCAGAGGTGGATTAGTGGTCATCTACCTTTGGCCCAGTAATTCTAACAATCGCTGTGATTACCCAGTGGTAAATGTGTGCACAGGACCCCATCTGTGTTCTCTGGGCAACACAACCCTCATAAGTCACTTTCTGTGTAAATTAGACCTGTCAGCTTCTGCAGATGAGACAGACAATCACACTGGCCAATCATAAGCCTTGCTGCAGATTCACTGAGGAATGGTGAGGTGTGTTTTTATAATGTCCATTTCATTCAAGGTGACCTGAAGGCGGTTTCCTGCTCCCATTTTCCTTTCAAACTGGCTGCACTTGCTCTCGACAGGCTGCGCCAGAGCAGAGGATGCTGGGTAATGAGACAGCATGATTGATCAGATGTCTGCTCACTGGCCGCCTGCCAGACCTGTGCCGCCCGCTTGTGTAATGTCCAATGACTGGCTTCAACAAGCTCCAAATGCCGGGAGAGAGAAAAACTCTTGCTGTTACTCACTTCAGACATGACAGGATGATTAACCCTTGAGCAACACGGTATGTTTCCTTGATGAAACGGAACTGAGACATTCACATAACATTTATCCAAACACACTCAACCAGTTGAAGGTCCAGTCAAACAGCTGGTAGCTGTAGAACATTGTAAACTGTTCTAAGATGTTTTTTTTAGCAGGTAACGTGATGACTAGATCATTAATAGGTCAAAGATGATCTTTGGCTGGTCCAAGTTGGACACATGAATATTAACTAGTGTAAGGTGGTCTAAAATGGTCTTAAAATACTAGCTAGTCTATATGGCTTTAAGATAGACATTAGCTGGTAGCTACAGTAGATAGCAAATGATCTAAGATTAGCTGGTGTAAGCTGGTCATTAACAAGTCTAAGATGACAACTAGTCGCTCTAAGCAGGTCTCAAATATTTATTAGTATAAAATGGTCATTAGATGGTCTTAGATGGATGTTAGCTATTCTATGATGGTTATTGACTAGTGTAAGGTAGATAAAGATCATCAATAGATGGTTATTAGCCAGTTTAAGATGGTCATTTAGCTGATCTAAGGTGATCATTAGCTGGAAGCTGGATGTTAGTGGTCTAAAATAGACATTAGCTGGTCTCAGATGGTGTAAGGTGGTCTAAAATGGTCTTAGATGATTATTAGTTTGTCTAAGAGGCTGTTAGCTGCTCATTAACATGTCTAAGTTGACCATTAGTCACCCTAAGCAGGTCTCAGATGGTTATTAACTAGTGTAAGGTAGTCAAAGATCATCAATAGATGGTCAACAGCTGATCTAAGGTGATCAATAGCTGGAAGCTGGATGGTAGCTAGTCGAAGATGGACATTAGCTGGTCTAGGTTGGTCTCAGATGGTTATTAACTAATGGAAGGGGGTCTAAAATGACCAATAAATGATTTTTGATGGTTATTAGCTGGTATTAGAGAATTAGAGTCTAAGATAGTTGTTAACTAATGTAAGGCAATTTAAATTAGCTAGTCTAAATTGGTCTCAGGTGGTTCTTTACTAAAATTGTTAATTATGATGTTCATTAGCTGATCTAAGATAATCATTGGTTTGTCTATGATTGTCCAAGCTGGTCATTGAGTTGTCTTCTATCCATCTTGTTCCAAAAAACTGCTTGACCTTAAGCTGTTCAAGGTCGCCTTCCAGCCAAAATAAACCAACTACCATGATTCAAAACACAGCTACAGTCTTAATCTGGATTTTCCAGCAGCTTTCAATTGTCCAAAAGATTGTGTGTGTGTGTGTGTGTGTGTGTGTGTGTGTGTGTGTGCGTGTGTGTGTGTGTGTATGTGTATTTGTGTGTGTGTCTTGGTGCCTTTCCAACCCTCTTTTCAGCACACTGACACTAAAATGCTTTTCCGAGCTGAATCTTTAGGGTGTGGATAAAAGGAAGTCACAGTGGCGTCTTCTCGCTTCTGCCATTCACTCTCCTGCCAGCTTTTAAGACTAGATGTGCCCCAAGGAAAGCTGTTTGCCAATCAGAAAGGCTGGTGCAGCAGTTACGAGAGAGCTTGCACATATAAATGCAGACCGTCAAGAGAAGCATGAAGCAAGTGAGCTTGGAAAAAAAGTTCCTGGAATGGACACAGCAGAGCAGAACAGCTGGGCTATCACTGCATGTACACCTCTCGAGGCTTGATGTTTTATTTATAAACCAAAACCTGAAGTTTTATCCTAAACCTAAATTCTAGCCCTTGTGTGCACCTTGGCCTTAAACCCTGAGACCAAAACATCTGTTTTTGGCATCCCAAGGCTGTTGTCCCAATATATGCTCTTTATCTGAATTTGTGTTTATTCCAAGGATGCAATGGAGGAAGTGCTTCCTCAAAATATTGGATGAGAAAATTATAATAATAATAATAATAAAACAGTTCACAAATAAAATGTAATGTTTAAATTGTTACTGGCTTCAGTGAAAATGTAAAATGCTTAAAACACTTGAGTCATACATTTTGACTTTAATAAACAGATTATTGATTACATTGTTAATGAAAAACATATACAATTTGTCTTTTCTTTTTCTGATAGTGTAAGTCATGTTCATTTAAAGAAGAAAATGTAGAATTAAGAAATTAGACATTAACTTTAGTTTAATAAAACAAAACAAAAAAAGATTGTGCTTCATTCCAGAACACCACCGCACAAAATGTGTATGTATATATATATATATATATATATATATATATATATATATATATATCCCTGTTAAATATATAACCCCACTGCTTGATGTTAAGCATCATGATATCTCATGATACTCTTTATTGTTAATTATGAAAGACTATAAGTGGCTGAGAAGAAGCAGAGACAGCATAATTAATGCATTAGTAAAATGTGAACACAAAGTGTGTTTGTCCATGTGATAAAGAGCAAATGTGTGGAATAATTTCTAGTTGCTTACAGTTCTGTCCATGTGATTCTAAAAGGGTTGTCTCCTCACAAAAGCTTTTTAGGATCCTTAATCAAAACCCATCAATTACTCTCTTTCTCCATCTCCTGCCCTGAATAGCAACTCCTCAAAACGAGAACATCAACAGAGCTCAATTTACTGCAGTCATCTGCAGGGTTCGTTGTTCCTTTTCTCTTCTCACACAATACATCTCTGTACAATTTTTCCCTCTTCTTTGGGGGTTAATTGAGTCTTTTGACCCCATTGTCAACAGAGACTGTTTGTGGTTGGAGGGGAAATGAGTTTGTTTCTCTGGCTAAACACAATAGAAAGAATTGAAGTCAATTGGATATTAGGAAGATGATGTGTCATCCATTTTTGAGAATGCCCTATCACCTTGTGTTTTATGACCAGATTGGTATGCCAAACTGGAATAGAAAGGAAAGCATGAGCTGAAATGTATGCCAAACAAACAATAAAAAAGGACTGAGTCCTTGTTGTTGATTTGGCAGATGGACAATGTCTGCGTTTACTTTCCTACCAATACAGAAATAACTTCTAGATTAACATTGTTACTGTTGAACTCTGTATAAATCTACAGTATTATTTCATCAGTCAGAATCTAAGTGCTTCGAGTGTTTCGGGCAGGTGTTGTTAAATGTATTGTTTTGAGCCTTATGGACTATGTGATTAGCGTTGTGATAAATTAGCCTTGGTGACTGGAGACTAAATCACGCGATTGACCTAAACTGTCTTCTGAGGTGCTACTGATGTAATTATACTCTGTTAATGTTATTAAATGTAAATAAAGGTGTCTAAGGAGCTTCACATTTGATAGCTAGTACTAAATGAATTAAGAATTTAGCTTTTAAAACTAATATGAAATCAATACTTGTGAACCATACATCAGTGCATTATCGAATTCAAATGTAATGACCAAATTGGATTGTAACCAATTATTTTGGAGAAAAACTGGGTAATCTTCCATTAAAATGTTTTCTACTGAAATCACTTATTGGATTATGATAACTATTAGCCAATAATAGTTAACAGAATATATATATATATATATATATATATATATATATATAGATGATAGTAAGCAATGTATCATGAACACCGAATCAGCATATCATATTGATTTCTGGAGAAGATATTTTATAATGATAATATTACACTTTTTACTGTTTTTGAACAAATAAATGCCATCGTGAGCACAAGAGTCTTCATTAAAAAAAATTGTAAAAAATTATAAGAAGCATTTTATCCGGCATTGTTCTTGTATTTAAAACCGTGTTTCACAATCCATTCAGATCTAGATTAATAAGTCCTGAAAAATAAATTATAAAGTCCTGCACTGCATTTTTCTCATCGCTCCACTCGAAGATGTGTGGTGATTATTGCTGTTGCTCATACAGGGCTAGAGGAGGGTTTCCGGGGCTTTGAGAGACACACAGGACCAGAGGCCAGACACCAGGGTTAATACTGCTTGTATAGTACGGATCGCCCCTCAGAACATGGCTGAGCTCTTTTACTTTACTGTTTACATGCAGAGCCTTTGCATGTGCAATCTCACACCTGGGAGGGACACCAGAAGAGGGAGGTCAGGGCTTTAGAGTTTACTATCAGATGCAGAGCAGATTGTACAGTAGATGCATTTTATTAGCATTTTCTTAGGTGTTAACGGTTGCTTTCCACCGGCTGTATTCTAGCATGCAGCACTCTACCGTGTCAATCAGTCATCTGTGTGCTTGTCTAGTCCTAGAGCACAAGCTTAAGTTTTACCTCTAAATTAACTCCCAAGAGGGGAACTGAAGATACCCCTGGCCTGAGGAGTGCTCAGCTCTTATTTTATTGTGCTTTCGTCTTCTTCTCTCACTACACCTGTGCATAGGACCACTATCACGTGTTTTACCAAATCAAAACGTGCCACTAAGTGATTCAGACTTTCCCTGGTATCTTGGAGAATAAAAAACAAAACAGATGGCTACATCTCTGTTTTCCTTTTTCTGGATTTATTCTGAGCCTTCTTATGAATGACAAGCACATTGACAATTACTTTTTTTAATTAATTTATTCAAATGTAATTAAAAAATTCAGTTGATACAGTGACTTGAATACACCATTTCTATGACAAACACGTTTGCAGTTTTTGTAATAAATTACACTTGTATGTGTGTCTAAGAAATATTTATAAATCACACTTTTTGTAATAATCAGATCATTTCAGATAATTAGATTTAGACTGTGTGCATGTCTGTGTTCAAGTTTCAAGGACACTTTTTACAATTATTACATTTGAACTTTAAAACATGTTTTTTAAAGAAAAGAAAAAAACGAGCACATTTCTAACAACTTCCCACATGTGTTTTTAACTAGATTTTTCCTTTTCTTTGTCATGAACACTATTTGTCATTAACCTGCCTGTATTCCTGTAATTGCAAATGGTTAGCTGCATGGACAGCCGAGAAGAGAGAGGAAATTGATTGATTTGTTGTTTTAAAGGGACATTATTTTAACTTTTATTTTTCAAGCATCCTCTGGGTGCATGCAAGACTTTATTAAAGGCAAAGAACATCAGATACTTTTTCTAATGAAGTACAAAATGACTTTGAATATAGCTCTGAGTGTCAGTTCTTAATGGAGAATTAATGCTGAATATTGAAATCTCAATGGACTTTGTGCACACATAAACACACATATCCTAGCATCCCCATCACATTGATAATTCTGGAAGAGAGCTATGTTTATTTTTAAAGCACACCAAAGAAAAAAAGGGTTGAATCTTTGAGCTCTGTGTATTTGAACAATGAGAAAGGCATTAGAGTTGGACAGCCTGGGCCTGCCATTTGTTTGTTTCAAGCCAACTGAATCAAAGTCAATCTACGGTGGCTGTTCCGATGTCCAAGCAGCCGTGGTGACCTTTTGAGACCCCGACAGTGGACAGAGAGTGAATGATCAGAACAGCTGAAAAATTCCTTCTCATCCGCCAGCTAGCAGTGGCTCCGTGCCACAACTATACAGTCGAATTCTCTCTTTTTCAAGAGGGCAGGCTAAGAGTCACTAAAGCATAATATGGCTGAGTTCCCCTGCTGCCCCGGGCCATGATGGTCAGCTGATGAGGTCTGTCAAAGACACTGAGGTTTTCAGGTCATGTCATTTCGGTTTCCTTTGTCCAAGTCAATGATGTTCATCAACTACAGCAAAAAAAGATCTGAGAGGCAGACCTGGGGATTGTGATGAACCTTATAATGTTGTGTTAATTGTTGTTAATATTTTAACACCACAATACTTGAGAGTAAGTTTTTAGACTGTCAGTGCACTGAAACTCGTTTGTATTTTGTTTCCTTTTTTTTTTTTGCTTTATCCCTTCACATACATAAATGATATACAGGCAGCACCAATTTTAATTTTTTTATTTATTTATTTTATTTTTTAACATCTGGCATAAATAAAAAATAGTCATTTCTATATAATAATAATAATAATAATAATATATATATATATATATATATATATATATATATATATATATATATACATACATATATGCAAAAAAAAATCTAAATACTGAGAAAATCACCTTTATGTTGTCCAAAATGAAGTTCTTAGCGATGCATATTAAAAATAAAAAAAATAGATTTGATATATTTACGGTAGGAATTGTAAAAAATATCTACTATTTGCTATTAAGATTGTCCAGGGTCAAAAAAAATATGTGCTTTATAAGTACTAATAAATAGCCAATATGTTAATAATTGGCATACTTATAAACAGCTAGTTAATAGTGAGAATTGGTTACTATACTCAGCAGTAATTTTAAGAAAAATGTGTATGTATGTAAATCTGTATGCTGTGTAGTACACTGTTTTATGGTGCAATTATAGTACGGTAACACATTACAGAGAGACTTGTCTCAAGGTTACACACATGTGCTGTCCCGGAGAGAATCAAGCAGATGCCCTCATTTTTGATGAAATATTTGAAGACATGAAATGGAAGAAGGATGTAGGGTTGATGTAACTGCCATGGTTTAACATGCAAGTGTGCTTAACCCATTCTGATAAGTGAAAAATGTTAGCTTCGGTTCTCTTTTCTTAATCTTATGAGTACCTTTTCCACTTCATCATATAGAGACAAGATATTGGATAGAGATTATTAGGTAGAACGAAGCATAATGTTTCAACCAAAAAAAAAAACAGGAATCAAACTTCTGCAAGTCACATGAGCAGCTTTTGCAGCCTTTTTTTTCTATTGTGACAGTGTAATCATACTTTTTTCTCCTTTTATTCTTTTGATCAACACACTGTCCTCACCAAAGCTATTTTTTATGACAGCTTATTTACATCATTCTTTCTCACATTACTTTTCTTTAACTTGCATTATGACAAGTGTTGTCGCCACTCTGAAACCACTTCCTTTTTGCACATGAAAAAGATGCACTTGTCAAACAAACAGGCCCAGAAAATGACTAAATATTTCTCTTTTTAGTGGCAACTGGTTTTTGCTTCCCTTGATTTGGAAATGAATTGCCTCTGTCATCTGTGCACTATTAGAGCATTGTTCTAGCTGAAAAAGAGGTGTATTATACATGAGGTCATGCATTATACAGACTCTAGTAATGCACTAAAACAGGCCTGATGCAATTTGCATGAGGTTGTTTGTTTTAATAAGATTCACAAGATCAAGAATCATGTCTTTGTGGCCTTAATTTCCCCTTAGCCTGACTGTAGTATGAATTCATTACCATGTGATCAGTTGATACATACGGTGATTTAAATACACCATTTCTATAACAAGCATGTTTTTGTATTAAATTGCATGTATCATAAATCAAATCATATCATAATTGTGTATGTGTGTGTGGATATATTTAGCAAATACGTATATAAATAAATCCTCTATATTTTTAAAAAATGATTTTTGGTGTTCTAGGTGAGAACAGAGCAAGTGAGAAATAGAGGCGAAGCTTTGATAATGACTTTTTCCAACAATCTCAAATTCTCTTGATTGCATTTAAGTTGCATGATCCTTGCGAATTCATAACACTTCCTATCAGTGCCTCTTTCTCCGTTCCTCTTTCTTTCTCTGCTGGTGGCAGTTCAGTGAAGGTACGAACACCTCCAAGTTCCTCACATTCTCCCAGAATTCCCTGCTCACTGGGTTCAGGGCTGGGGGAGTTTCAAAGCTTGTCAGCTATAACAGCACAGCACATGTTATATTGATAAATCTCTCCTCCCCATAAACATGGGCGAGAGGGACTGTCACAACAGATATTCCCTGTGTACACCACATCAATAAGATGGATTTGTTTGGTTTGTCCTTTTTAGTTGATGCTTTTCCCAAGGAAATTTGGGGCAAGGATGGTTGTGATGTAGGAGGCGAAAGAAAGAAAAAGAACTAAAGATGGACATCTGCTCTTTTAATAAGTCCTTTCGCCAGCGTCTGTTCTCCTCTCCGGCACACATCTTTTGGAGTTTCCCCACAAATAGAGGATTAATATTGAATGCACATGTCCAGCCTCTATTCCCACCGCAGGCAAATTCTCTCTCCTTGAATTTCATCCTTAGCTTTCGCACAACTTATGCAACATTCATAACTCAGGTATGTGGTTTTAAAAACAATGAGTACTTGGCTGGAAGCGTCTTGCATCAATCTTGACACAGGAGAATCTGAGCGTGCGATACCCTTGAAAAGGCGATTTTTGCTGCGCATCAGGAAGCTCATATGGAGGGGTCTGTATGGCGGAGAGGGCAGTGCATGCTTTGCATTCTTAGAGACCACCTCTGTTTTGGGCTGCTGTGACTAGACTATATTACTGGAGTTAATTTGAGATATGGAGGCACTCACTCTCTGCCTCTCTCTCTCTCTCTCTGTATTTACTGACCTGTAAGTAAAAAAAGAAAGAGGCTTTTTTATTGACTTGTGGTTGTAGGTCTGAAAATCCAAAGGGCACAGGACCTTGAAAGGACAGAGGAGAGTCTATCAAACTATCCATGAAAAGGAAGGCTAATAGATTATTTCTGTAAGACCTTTCAGATATTTACTTTTAACTGAGCTGTTAATTCTGCCATCAGGGCTCAGAAGAAAATACCACATGTTTACATTTATAGCTAAATGTATGTATTTTAATTAGGGCTGTCAGTTGAACTTTTAATCTAATTAATTACAGGGTGCTGTGATTAATTAATCACGAGCTAAATTTGGCTTTTAAAATACCCCCAAAAGATCATTTAAAGCTATTATTGTGTTAAATGTTTAGGCTACAACTAAGAAATAATGGACTGCATTCATGCTCTTCAGAACATGATGAGCAGCTGTTAAAACACTCTTTTTGCTTTGTGACAGTGCTTTAAATTAATTTAGGTACCTAGTTGAGCTTAAATGTATTCATTTCACCTGTAGGGATGATGAAAATGTGCCTATTTCTTGGGCTTTTATACCATTGTGCGATTGCTCCACTGCTTCTCCAGCTATGCAGGATGTTTGGCTGGATTGGCATGACAAGCTGCTCTGGAACGAGACATACTGAAATGCCATTGCGGGGCTGATCAGTGTAACATCCACACCAGTGACAGGCTGAGAAAGAGACAGAGTGAAGGGATTGATAGTCCCGTTTGCTGACTGGCTACTGTATATTACACAGAAAAATTGGCTGGCATGAGTAGCTATCTGTAACCAATCTGTATTTTTTTTCCCCCACAGTTTACAAATTCTTATCACAAAGTCTGTACACATTTTTAACTGCTTTTCCATGCTTTCTGATCAGCTGCATATAGAAACCAAGCTGCATTATTTAGCTGAATTATTATTGTTATATAATTCACACTATTATGTATGGAAGCTTGTTTCTATAAAAAGATAATTGTGACTTTTTATCACACAATTTGTGTTTTACTCACAATTGTTGGGACTTTTTTCTGGCAATTCTGAGAAAAAAAGCCAGAATTGGGAGACATAAACTCAGAATTGCAAGATATAAAGCAAGACTTGCCAAAAAAAAAAGCCGTCAGAATTAAGAGATATAAACAAACATCAGAATTGTTAGCTAAAAACTCAAATCTTAGACTGCAAGATGTAAACTCATGAATGCGAGATGTGAACTTGGAATTGTGAGTAAAAAGTCGGAATTCTCATAATTCTGACTTTGTGTTTACATCTCACGAAAAAAAAAGCTAAATAGTACATAACAAAAACAAAACAAAACAAACTGCATGCGGTGATTTTTACATGACTTCGTCCTGTCCAAGGCTGCATTTCCCAAAAGCATCACACTCCTAAGTACATCGTAGACCCATTGCCACCAGTGGTGCTACGATCAACTTATGCATTCAATTATTTGGGGAAATGCACCCCAGGTAAGCAGTTCTTGGCAAGAATTAGCTGTAATGTGAACCTGACTTAATGCCGAAAGCTCTCTATCTCTCATTGTCTTTCTCTCTCCCTCTGGCAGGTGTTTGAGTTGATAAATGAGGCAAGTCATCTATAAATACAGATTGCAGTGTAAAGAAAATGAGAGTCTGCAGTGCAAAGTAGCATTTCTCTACCTCTGTTCTTCCTTCCACTCTCTCTCTCCCACTTTTTCAATGACACTGTCTCATTTCATGCGTCGTTGCTTTCCAAAATGTGTCAGATCGCAATTCATAACACAACACAAGTAGTCTATAGTAGACATTACAGGAAACCATCCTCTTTGAGGTCAGCTACTAACATGGATCAACGGTTTGAAGAAAAAAAAAAGTTACACTATATCACAAACTTTTCAAAGTTGCTCTAGAGCTCCCTAAAAGGGATAGTTCACACAAAAATAAAAATCTACTCACCCTCTTGTGGTTCCAAACCTGTTTGAAATTCGTTTTTTCTAAAGATGATATTGTGAAGAATGAGGAAAGCCAAACAGTTGACTGCTGGTTACCCACATTCTTTAAAATATCTTCTTTTGTGCTCACCAGACTAAAGAAACTCCTGTTTGGAGCAACATGAGGCTGAATAAATGATGACAGATTTTTCATTTTTGTCAAACTATTTCTTGAAATTCAGACATTGTTCTGTGGAACTGACTGTGTTGCATTGGGGAGAATTCACATCAGCATTTGCATAAAGTATGTTTCTGGCCTTAGCATTTGTGGGTTAACTTTTGACTGAACTAGGCTAAGAGGAAATTCACTATATATATATATATATATATATATATATATATATATATGCTGTATGCTTCTGACAGATTTGACAAGGCTTTAATTGAAAAATCACCAAATTGGATCCACATATCCTATAGAGCAAAGGAACTGTCTGGGGTGAATGTAGCTTTCTGTGCTGGCTTCAACCTGGAAGGTTTTTGAGTGTGTGCTAGAGTGAATGAAAGAGAGTAAGATAAATCTAAAGGACAGTGGTCAGCCCATTTCATGCCCCAGAGGGAGGAAAAGACTGTCCTGCTGCTGGGACTCAGCAGCTCCAAACTGTCTGATGGAAAACTGGCCAACAGGCCCTCAGTGTCCCACTGTGAAGATTTATGTGGACAAGAATGCACTATTTAAATAATTTCTTTACATATGCACAAGGTGAACTCATCACTCGCTTTTTCGATGAAGGTCAACCGTGCTGCTTCCTAGTGTGCTAAGTCTTGATATGATTAGCATGTCACATCCAAGACATTTCTGGTTTGGCGCTAATGAATTGCTTTGAACTTTGTTATAAAACGGCTTTGATGCACAAATATATCTGTGCTGTATAATTAAGTGTAAAGAGTTAGTGCAGGATTTTACCACCAGTGCTACTATTAGCATTGCTAATTTTAGCAAGGGTTGTGGATCCCAGTTAACAGGAAACATTCTCACAACTTTCACAGATGTTCATTAAAAGTTATAGAAAAGGATACACACAAAACATTTATAAAGTAATGTTTACTAATAATGTATTAACTTTACTTATGTTTGATGTTCTCATAACATTGAGAGAAAACATTCTTATAACAAAATTCTGGGAGCATTGTACTTGATTCATTTTCCTTGATTAACATTCTAATCAAAATAAGAATTTTAATGTTCTTAGAATATTATAAATAATTGTTCAAATAATATTATACTTAGTGTTGGGTGTCGTTTGAATTTGATAAATTCTGATTCTGATTATCGATTCCCAGTTTTGTTTCCCATGTGGCTAAAAAAATGATGTCAAACATTTAGATATCAAATAAATTTATTCTTTGTCTCTTCTTGCTAAACATTTAACTGCTGCTGAATACCATAAACAAAAATCAGCCGGCTACATAAAAATTTAACTCGATTAAGAGCTGTTTGTCTGCAAAATAGAGAAAAAATATTAGACAGCTAAACAAAATCTCATGGAATTTATAAATAGAATGGTTCAAAGACTCAGGATTACTTGTTTATTACTGAACGAATCAGTGTTTTTGAATGAATCTTTTGAATAAATGATTCAAAGACAAAAACATTTTTAACAGCCCTTTGTCGCTCCCTAAAAAAATGGCTGCATTTGGATGGCTTTGGATGCCTGCATTTATCAAAGTTTTGTTTATAAAATTAGCAGACAGTGCTTTCAAGACAAATAAATAATGAAATAATTTTTTTTTTTTTTAATTTATATAAAATGCTAATAAGTCAACATTTAAAACATTTTCTTTTACTCTAGGAAAAAAAATATCTAAAACTAAGTGAAAATGTATACATACTATGTAGACATTTAAAACTAATTAAACTACCGTAGTAAAAAAAAACTAACATTTCAAATTAAAGTGAAAAACTATATAAAAATAAATGAAATAAAATTTTCAAAATTCAAGTTTATTTGTATAGCACTTTTCATGATACAAATCGTGGCAAATCAACTTTACAGAAAATTACGTTTCTACAATATTTAGTAGTCGCCTATCAGTGGTGACTCTGTTAATGTACAATACAAAAATCAGTTAAAGACGTAATCAAACAGGCGATGAACACCATTAACAGCAATTATTATATGCTCAATCAGACTTTAGCAAAATTAGGTAGTTTTGTATGTTGTTTCAGGGTTGACATCATCTAAAGTCCTCAAAATATCAATAAAAACAATAAAAGTGTACCAATGATACTAAAATAACACTCTCTTTCAGGAAGAAATAATCTGTGGATAAGCCGAAATTAGTTAAGGAGATAATAATGTAATACTCTGACAATGTCATAGCATGTGTTTTTTTGTGTGTGTGTGTGTTTGTTTTTTTAATCTAGAAACTCTTTGTCTGTGTGGCAACAGCAGGTTAATACTCTGTAGGTGCGAGCTTCCTATCAAGTTAGCCATTAAAGCACTGCAGGTTAATGGTTGTCATTTCACTTTAAACCCATCATTAACCAGTCAGTCAGTAGTGGACATCAGTGGGTGGCCGCGATGACTATTAGTTTGCTGACCAGCAGTGGACCTTCTTTATGGACCATTATGGGCCTACTCAAAATAATTGAATATTTACTTTGTTTTGTCCCATTTTCCAAGCCTTTTCTTCTTGGACTGTACACAGGCCGTGACCTTTCCAAGCTGACTGCGCTTAAAAAGATGGTATGTTTAGCACAGCTTTAATTATCACTCTGCCTGTGAAGCAGGTGACAATGTGTTTGAAATATGAGAGCGAGGCGGTAGGAGCCTCTCAGCAATCCGTCCTCCACGTGTCCTTCCTCGAGATGGGCTCCCCAGTGGCATCATAATTGAAAATTACGAATGTTCGTGGCCGTGATTAATCTGTGACCTTTGACCCCTGTGGAAGCCAACCCTGCATATCAACTTAGGCTGGGGTCAAGAGATACATCTGTGGGAAGACACACACAAGCACACACATCCATTCGCAAGCAGACCTGATAATGTAATGCGCCCTTACAGCTTTTTAATTATCACCCCATCCCAAGTCGTTAAAGGATGCCTCCAATATCCTGGTCATGTTTCAGCAGCAGTTAAGTCAAAGGAGGATCTCATTTGTTTTTAATTAATTATCAGATAAAGTCATAAGGAGATGGTGGCGGGCTCCACCGTGACTCGTTTAAACGCTCATTTATGAACTTTGTTCTTCATGCAAAAAATAATTATGCGAGTTATTGCTCTTGTTTTAATGGGAGTACATGATGGAGAAAGCGGGGAGGAGAGGGAGAGACAGTTTAACACACTTGATACTAGTTTCTTTAGCGAGGAACTGGCATTTATGGAAGCAAATCAATAGATTGCTGAGATTGGATTTGATGCAGATGCTAGACCGTTTATGCGCAGTGAGTCGTAGTAAATTATTGGAATTCTTCCACAGGAAGCCACAACAAATATATTGTTCAGTAAAACATCCAGGCAAACGAACTAACATACATCTTGCAGGTGAAATTAAATTGTGAATTGTAGTTTACTTTTATAAGCTTTTAAACTGAAAAATCAACATCTCATAAAGACAAGTATACTTAAAAGCAGTAAATTGCAGTGACCTGTGCAATTGTTCCTCAACTAATTGCATATACTATGTGCCAAATCATTTGTAAAGCTGATAATGAGATTAGTTCAAACATTAAAATAATTGCATTTAATAATTGCAACTAATGAATTTAAACTAACTCACTCAAATAACAATTAATTTATGTACTGTAATTATTTAATGTACTGTAGGTAGAATGGAAAACCTGTTTGTGTATTTAGTATACTGTATGAAAGCTAGTTTTGTTCATCTTAATGTAAACAACTTGCAGTTTTGAATATGAGCATGCCAATCCGGCTGAACGAGCTTCTCTCTTACGATCAGTCTCTGCTCTCATGTACTTATTAATTTAGTCAAATATTTTGGATTAACAGCCCTTCGGCAAGGCTAGAACTTGGGGTCATTTCACAGTCTTACACAACTTCCTGATGGAAAATATACAATTGCATATTAACAAATTATAGAGAAATAAAACAATTAAGTAGTGTCTTAACTCCAGATTTTACATTAAGTGGAAACCAAACAGTATGGAATTATTTAATGTACAAAAATGTTATTTGCCCAAAAATATGTAAAATTCTAAAAAATCATAGGGTGAATGGGATAATAGATGATTACTGTTTTGATGCAATGATTAACATGAATGGAAAATACTTCTTATATTGTTTTATGCACTGAATAATATTCAGTTCAGTTCAATTAAATTTTATCTGTATAGCGCTTTTTACGATACAAATCATTGCAAAGCAACTTGACAGAAAATGTATGTTTCTATAATATTAAGTAGTAGCTTATCAGTGGTGACTCAGTTTATGTACATATGGCAGAAATGTACAGAAAAAAAATCAATTAAAGACGTAATCAAACAGATGATGGTATAGCACACTTTGATAGTTGGCATCACCTGAGGTCCTCTGAGGGGCTGATATCATCTCTTCTCAGGTGACATATCAACCAAAAATTACTTGTGAAATCATATTTATCCTCAATGCAAGTTAGCATGCATTTAATATTGTCTGTATAGTTCTGTTCCTGGTTTTAGAGGATGACAGCATGTCACACAACCTGTCTATACTGGCATCTATGTAATTCAGAAGATGAATTTGCAAAATTGACATCAACAATAAAAACCACATAAGTGTTTTTTTCTCATGTAATTGATTCTATGATTAGCTGCATATTATCGTTTGCATTTCGCATTGTTTCTACCTTTCATCAGACAAATTTTTGAGTTGCAAGCCACCAGTATTTTAAAGTGTTTTTTTTTATAATCTAGATGAGAAATACACAGTAAAATTCAGCAAGATGTGGAATATTAAAGAAGCGTTCCCTAGCCTGTCTAATACTCTGCATGGTCTCAGGCGAATTTATCGCACAACTTCATCAGTGCATTCTAAGCCTCGATATCTTCAAGCCCCTCCGAAATGCATTCGTTCTGCCACGCCACAGCAATTTAAAAATGAGTCAGTGGAGCGTGGAGTGTATTACACTTCTGTTTCAGCCCACCGTATCACATTCTGTCCATGATCATTACTTTTTGCATGTGCAGGAGACAAGACTGCTCTTGGTCTGAGCCTATACCTCCATATAAAGGGATTCATCATAATGACAGTTAGCCAAAGCGTTATGTTAGTTGTGATTTATCGGCGAGCCATGATTGATTCATTAGCATGGACATTATGCTGCTTTTCTTTAGTCTCAGTAAAGAGCAGAGTGTAAAGGAGAGGCGATGCTTGGCCCAGTCACTCGTTTCGCTCTAGCCTAAAACTCGTTGCAGCTCATTAGCTGCCAAATGTATTAGCTTGGAGCTAATGCCCTGTGGCTGAGAACACAGAGATCTTAATGAGAACATACATATGCCTGTATCCTGTACAACTCAAATGAATTATGGCAGTGTGCATGGGGCCACAGTGTGCCTGAAACCTCCAGCTACATACGCAGGATTCTAGCAAGCTTTGATTTATTCCCTTGCCCATCGGAAGATACTCATCAAAAATGCAACACTTCAAAATCATCAGACGTCATTTCTATTCAAATGTTTTAACCAATCAATAGCACTTACTACAAAATTACTGACTGCAGGAGTCTGGTCCAGGTGCTAAAGTGTTGCAGTTGCTAGGTGGTTGTTAGGGTGTTTAGAGTGGTTATTTGGGTGTTCTGGGATGTTGGCTTGTTGGAAGGTGTTTTGGCTGGTTATCTTATTCTAGGTGGTTGCTAGGTGGCTGTTACAGGGTTGCCTGTGTATTCTAGGTGCTTATTTAGGTGGTTTCTAGGCTCCTCATGGTGATAAAAGTAAATGATACAGAGTGTTTACACTGGCTGTGTACACTAACTCCACCCGCCAATGTGTGGTAGGGTTACACAACAGGAGCTCCAGTGGCATAAGTATAAATGCATGTAAGTATACTAAAATACTAAGCTGCAGATATTTGCCACTATTTGCACTAAGTAGTAGAAACAGCATGTAACTAGTATTTTTGCTAAGAAAATACTCCTATTTTTACATAGTGTACATGAAATCTGTCTCAGTATAGAGTATAAATTTCATCTATCACTAAGAAAATATGCTGTTTTCACTTAGAGCAAATAGCTGTTGCCTAAATGATATCCATGTAACTTGGCTCATACAAAACAAAAGGAACAACTATGAATGTTGTTTTTTTTTAATGTAGTTTCATAACAAGGTTTGGGAGGAGCACGTCAGATACTTAGCCTAATTAGCACAGGTGGAGCCACTTAAGATAATCAGCTTTAGGGTATAAATACAGCTGACCTAACTTACCTGTCTGCATTGATGGTTTATCAGCATCCCCCCTCCACCCCATCTCGTCCACTAGAGTTCATTTTACACTTTTATATGTAATGCAATGAGCAATGAGCTGCTCGGAGCCCTTCCCCGGGCAGCATGCCAAATATGCATTATAATACTTCAGCTAATTATATGTAAGTGTGAACTCGTGAAATCATGGATATGTTTTAAATTTGGGTTGGATGTTTTTATAGGATTTTGCCATCTCAGCATGAATTATTGTTGCTTATGAATAGTGTTCAAGTGTTTTAGAGTAGCAATTACTTCAAACAGGAGTGCAGGAGTCACTAACACTATCTAGTGAGACTATTTTTTTTGTGTATACACAGTGTTCCTGTTACAGTCATGATTAGGTTTAAGGTAAGGCCGTATGATTTCATAAGGTGTCATTTTTTCTTGTGAAATATTGCTCGTTATGTGACTGGGTGGGTTGAAACAGAAGCAGTGTTGCCTTAATCACTGATGTAGACATGACATCAAAGCAGTACATAATTGATAGTTGTATGGATAGTGATAAGAAGAATGATACTCTTTAATGTACTGTAACTTAATTAAGAAAATCCCCAGTGGTCTCTTCATGACTTGCAGCTGCAGTTTAATTAAAGTTTTCCAATATCTGCATCCTCATTATTATCTATCTATCTATATGTCTGTCTGTCTGTCTGTCTGTCTGTCTACAGTATATATCCATCCATCCATCCATCCGCTGTTCTGTCTATTGTTTTATAACTTGCATCTGCAATTCAATTCAAGTTTTCCAATAGCTGCGTCCTCATTACTGTCTATCTTTATATCTATCGATCCATCTGTCTGTCTAAATATAAAGTAAATCCATATAAACTACAGTGATATCACTGTTCACACTGATTGTGAAAAGATGATGATTTGACCTGGAGTATCGACTAGGACTCAGAAACAAGAATTTGAGAAATTGAGAATTGAATCGAGACTGTCTTTCTGTATATCTTTGTGTCTGTTCTATGCCTATATATATTTGACTCTCTTAAGGCACTGTTTTTCAGTATAGTATAGTTTCAGGCACCCTGCAGCATCAGTATAGTGTAGTGTCAGATACCCTGCTGGTTCACTTCACTGTAGTTTTAGAGACCCTGTTGCTTCAGTATAGTATAATTTTGGTTTGAATGTTGCTAAATTGCTGATGACAAAATTACTGCACTGTCAACCTGTTCAGGGCTCCGTCAGATCTCTAATTTTGTTTTCATAGTCTCTATAACATTGTTAATATGGGAGTCAAAGTGTTACACATTCTTATGGTAAACAATAACCAGATTCTTGTGTGTGTGTGTGTGTGTGTGTGTATGTATGCATTGGAGTAGGGCTGCAGCTATCGATTCTTTTTGTAATCGATTTAGGCCATTTATGGACATCTTTACTCTCCGCCATCGCGCCAACTAAATTCAAAATGTATAACACCCTATGGTGTGCTTCCTGAATATTGAACAACGGTCCATGTGAATCAGGTCCCTGCACATATAGTGCACGTCATAGGAATTTAATGAGGCTTCTAAGCAAGGAGAAATTTTTGTAATCGAGTTAATCGAGTAACTCGATGAACCATTTCAGCCCTACATTGGAGTGTGTTAGCGCCTGTATACTCAATGTAAGTACTGACCAAGCCAGTGATGGTGGTTTATGTTGATGAGGTCACTACAAGGCGATGACTCTACACTCACTCCCCTAAACATTATTTCCCAGATGACAGCCTCCCCCAGAGCTTCAAGAGCTGTGGATGGAGAGACACTCAAATGTGCACAACAGAAGATGTGGGGGGAAAAAAGCAAAGGCAGGGACACCCAGCAAGAACGTGCTGCGTTTTGAGAGAAAGGACAGGAGGCTGATTAATTAAATTTCTGAAAGGCTCGACATTTGGGCTGAAAAAGACTCAGGCGCCTGCTGTCGCACGAGCAAGGACAACAGTGACAACAACAGCAGTCTGAAAGTGAGTGATATTGAGGTCATTTGCTAATTCGATTAGCGACATTTAAAAAAAGTTGAAATTGACTTGTTTCCAGACGCATTACTCTTATTTTTTCTTTACTTCTAATGCTGTCAGCAAATGAAAGGATGGCGAACGCACGCAGGAAAATAGAAAGCATTTAAACTACCCATAATGCCATCTGTCCCATATTCGCCCATTTTGAGAGTGTAAGTCTAAATGAAATTACATGTCGCCAGCAGCTGGCAAGTTAATAACGTTATTATATTTTCTGCTAATTAGTTTGTATAGATGTTGACAAATCAATGTAATGATGAGAATATTAATGCCCAAATTACTCCATAGTGAGATAAATCGTGTGATTCCGAACATCTCTGGTGATGCTGGAGAAAAGACAATTATCCTATCTTTTCACTTGGTCTAATATGAAGTGAATCATAACCATTGCTGATTGCATTTAATACATTTGTGAAGCAGGCAAATTCACTAATATTATATAGCCTTGATGTATTACTTTTTTTGACGTTTATAAAAAGAACCTAGAAGATGTGATATATTATTACAACCCGTTCTCATCAGTCTGCGTATAAATAACACGACTTTACACTTTCTATTTGCGTGTAATGCATACGCCAAATGCCATTTTTGCGTGCATATGATACGCCAATCCTTCCCATTAATTTCGGTGGAGAGCAGATGCGTCCAAATAAGACGCATCATCTTCAGCGGCAGTGACGTCACCAGCGAGGCTCGTTCAGTTCACCTGATGCGCGTACACCTTCAAACAGGTAAGCAAGGGTAAATATATTTTTTTCCTTCTTCTTTTTGTAATGATATCACGTGGTTAAGCGTATTGTTTTAATTATTTCAGTATTTCTGCATCACGTTAGACAGGGTCGTGTTTTTAAAGGGCAGTTTATGCTCAAATTATGGGTCAGTGGGCTGCTCAGCTAGCCTACCATTGTCATTAGCCTAAGCTAACGAACAATAACCACGACATTTACTATGGGTTTACCATAGTAACCATAGTTTTACTCTGGTATTTGTAGTTACTAACACACCAATAACCACGACATTTACTATGGGTTTACCATAGTAACCATAGTTTTACTCTGGTATTTGTATTTACTAACACACAATAACCACGACATTTACTATGGGTTTACCATAGTAACCATAGTTTTACTCTGGTATTTGTATTTACTAACAATAACCACGACATTTACTATGGGTTTACCATAGTAACCATAGTTTTACTCTGGTATTTGTATTTACTAACACACAATAACCACGACATTTACTATGGGTTTACCATAGTAACCATAGTTTTACTCTGGTATTTGTATTTACTAACAATAACCACGACATTTACTATGGGTTTACCATAGTAACCATAATTTTACTCTGGTATTTGTATTTACTAACAATAACCACGACATTTACTATGGGTTTACCATAGTAACCATAGTTTTACTCTGGTATTTGTATTTACTAACACACAATAACCACGACATTTACTATAGGTTTACCATAGTAACCATAGTTTACTCTGGTATTTGTATTTACTAACAATAACCACGACATTTACTATGGGTTTACCATAGTAACCATAGTTTTACTCTGGTATTTGTATTTACTAACACACAATAACCACAACATTTACTATGGGTTTACCATAGTAACCATAGTTTTACTCTGGTATTTGTATTTACTAACACACAATAACCACGACATTTACTATGGGTTTACCATAGTAACCATAGTTTTACTCTGGTATTTGTATTTACTAACACACAATAACCACGACATTTACTATGGGTTTACCATAGTAACCATAGTTTTACTCTGGTATTTGTATTTACTAACACACAATAACCACGACATTTACTATGGGTTTACCATAGTAACCATAGTTTTACTCTGGTATTTGTATTTACTAACACACAATAACCACGACATTTACTATGGGTTTACCATAGTAACCATAGTTTACTCTGGTATTTGTATTTACTAACACACAATAACCACGACATTTACTATGGGTTTACCATAGTAACCATAGTTTTACTCTGGTATTTGTATTTACTAACACACAATAACCACAACATTTACTATGGGTTTACCATAGTAACCATAGTTTTACTCTGGTATTTGTATTTACTAACACACAATAACCACGACATTTACTATGGGTTTACCATAGTAACCATAGTTTTACTCTGGTATTTGTATTTACTAACACACAATAACCACGACATTTACTATGGGTTTACCATAGTAACCATAGTTTTACTCTGGTATTTGTATTTACTAACACACAATAACCACAACATTTACTATGGGTTTACCATAGTAACCATAATTTTACTCTGGTATTTGTAGTTACTAACACACAATAACCACGACATTTACTATGGGTTTACCATAGTAACCATAGTTTACTCTGGTATTTGTATTTACTAACACACAATAACCACGACATTTACTATGGGTTTACCATAGTAACCATAGTTTACTCTGGTATTTGTATTTACTAACACACAATAACCACGACATTTACTATGGGTTTACCATAGTAACCATAATTTTACTCTGGTATTTGTATTTACTAACAATAACCACAACACTTACCAGGATTTTACCACAGTAACTGTGTTTTTACTCTACACTATTTGTAAAGCACAGTAACCACTAAGTTTGCCATGCCTTTAATATCTTTTTGTGATGTAATTGTAATTCAGTGTTTTTTCTGTCTTGCAGTTACGTCGGATTACATACTCCACAACAACCTGTAATCCAGCAGATCTTTAAAGAAGCCATCTCTTGTAAAATCTCTCTCTCGCTCTCTCTCTCTCTCTCTCTCTCTCGCTCTGCTAGAATTAACAGGGAACTTCAGCTCCACGCTCCCAATGCTGATATTGAAGAAGCTGTCAAGGGGGCTGAACAAGTCCTTCAAAGGATCAACCCTTCACAGGTAATGTTGAAGACTCTTAGTTATAACTGATTTGCTTTAATGAACTCATCCTTATATTATGTGTTAATCAAATATTTTGGTCACAGATCATTTTAACACACTGTCTCAACATGTTTATATTTCAGGAAGGCCTGTCATGAGATTTGAATTTGACCATCTTGTGCATTTATGAAGAAGACCAAAAGCTGCAAAGGCAAACACTTCCAATGGTACGTCAGATACATTTTTCTCAGCATTTGATGTTTCTTAAATTTTGGTTCACTTAGCCCATCAGGAAGAACACTCAACAAAGAGCATGTTGTAGTAGTAATAATTCATACAATATTATACAATTATATTGTACAAGCATACTTGTACAAAATTCTACAACTTTTACTCCTACTGCTGTTATTGGCCATTACCACAGCTCCCATCAGATTGTGCCCATTGTAAGAGTGTTTATATCATGAAGTTTAAATGAAGTCCATTGTATTCTTTATTAATCTTTACAAATTGGTGCCGCCTCTTCCTGTTTCAACAGTACATGATATCTGTCCACACCTCATAGTCTGCCTTTCTTTCTATGGTGATGTTACTGAACACATCTGTCTTAGAAGCAAGAGAATGGAAATCCTAGTTTAACTTTTCAAGTGCTACAAATCAGATCTTCAGTGAATTTGGGCAATCAGATCACTTAAAGTTGTTCACACAAAGACCAATAACTATAATGAGAAGTATTTTAGCATCCACACCAACACACAGTACTGTACAATTTTGTTGTTGTCAGTGTTTCAGTTGTTCATAATGTGATAAATTATCTTTGTTTCTTCTTGCAGGATTTCTCACAGATTACTTAATCATTCTTCATCAGCTCTTCACAATATCAGCCCATTCAAAAGCTTCCAGATCTTCCTCTCTTGTGTGACACATCTGCTCTCAGTCCTTTACTGCCAACCTCCAGTCTTAGCATTTCTGCTTGTATTCATTTTTCCTCTACATTCATCACTCCAATCTCTACTATAAGCACTCCTGTATATATATATATATATATATACACATAATAATAATTATTATTATTAGCCATTTATTTGTTTTGCATTTATTCACAATAGAAGCAAACAATGATTACAGGATATATGTTTTTAAAGGTGATAATTGTAAAATATTGGAGCATTGTTCTTAATCATTTTTGCCTATTTGGTTGATAAAGGGAAGAAAACAATATATTTTCAACTGTAGCCTTGATTATTCTTTGGCATCTTTTGTCAGGATTTCTGTAAACAAATTCCCTTTTTATTTTTGAATATTAAACTTATGTTTTTTGAAGGGAGTTTCTGTTGCAATTTTGTTTGTTTGTTTTCACTTAGTTACCTCTATGCATTTTTTTTTATCAACTTTTCTTTTTTTTCCATAGTGGAATAAACTGGAGAGAGACTGTTCTGGGCACTATGTTTATCTGCGAAAAGTTTGACATATCAATAAACAACACTGTAAAATGACTAGACAATGAGTGATTGATGTCATGATGTTTGTTTGTTTGTTTTCTATTCCTATAGTTCAACTGGTGGATCTAAGAATGGCAAGTTTTTAGGGTCCATTTCCATGAAACGTAGATGTGATAAATTGTTTACCTTTAATACACTATAAATACATTGTAAATATTACAGAAGGAAAATTGAGTAGTAGAAAAATATTGTGTTTAAATAATCTTCAGAGGTGTTTTTTTTAAGCAAATGAAACATTTTGACATTTATTTTTCACACAGTATATGCAAACTTTTGAGTTTAAGTACTGTACACTAATATTAGTGTAAACAATGTAGCCTATTCAATACAATGGGAATCATTATACCTTCGTTAAAACACAAAACAAAAAAACACCTTTAATCAACGTATTTCTTGCTGCATCAGGGTAACTGCATCTTCTGTCCATTCACTACAGGAACCCGGAAGCTCCCGGCATAAATGACCATATATGTACAAGTTAGTGTGACGCCTCTGCTCAACTGGGTTGCCATTGGCTTTGACGTTCCCTTGGCTCTCGCAGAACTCGCTGTGATTGGACTATCTTTTAACCCAAATTATAAACCGCTTAATGTTGCAAAGTCCGTTTGACTGTAATTATTACGTCAGTAACACCTTCAGTTAACAATGCAGTGTTGCTATGTCGTGAGAAATTACCTCTTTACCGAAATCGTAACCCTAACCCTAAGCACAACTCCAATAAACTCCAAATACCAGCGCTAATATTACTCGCGTTCAAACGATAGAATGGCAGAGGCTTATGGGTAATGTAGTTTAAAATGTTTAATAATTTAAAAAATGGGAAAATGCTATCTTTTTTAACAAAGGGTCATCTAAACATGTTCATTGTGTAAACATTAATGACATATTTAAGAGGCAGGCTGAAATTCGATATTTTACCAAGTGCACTTTTTTAAACACCTTTATACCACCTTTCCATATATGTTTGAAAACTCTGTCCAACATTATTTAATTAGCATAGCATAAGTAGTTGTCCTGCCAATTTTTTCTTTGACACTATAATCAGACTTTGATTTACAGCCATTTGAAATTTACATTTTTTTGCTCTTCTAAGGGACTCTACTGGGCCCTTGAAGATGGAAGGGCAGTAAAACATACACATACCTTTCTCATCATGGACAACAGACTGTGCTGAGTCATAATTTCTAAGTTTTTCTTTTCAACAAATTGCCAATATGTAAGTTGTAAGTCATGTTTATCTTAGAATAAGAATAGAACCATAAAAATATACATCAGTGCCTATTTGGAATAGGCTCCAAATATTGAATTACATCAGGTGCAAGGATACAGTATTGAAAGTAAACAAAGACACCAAATTTAAACAACCAATACACACTGTGACACTTCATTGTACTTTCACAGTGTCAATGTGTCATTCAGTAAGACAAGGTACAGAGAGTGTGTAGTTTATAGTGCAAAGCCATACAATTCATGCAATGCAAAGAATCATAATATTAAGAGCTAATTTGTGTCTCTGTGTAAAATACTCCTCATATTTGTCCTCCTCGGGTACTAAACATCAGTAATGTGCATGCTCATCTTGCTTATTATACAGTACTGGATTCATGTTGATCTTTCCCTTGTCCATCACCTTCAGTTGTGCATGAAATTCCTGCAGCATTATAGTCCATGCAGTATCTTCTAATGCAGCTTTCAGCCTGCCCTTCATCTAACTGAATGTCATTAATGTAACCAAATGTTCATTTCTTAATTAAAACACATTTATCTATTGTTTACAAAATTAAATGGTGTATTTACCAAACACCATTCTTAATATAGAATATTCACCCTACTTTATTATCCAACACCATGTGCAGAGGATACAACATAAAAACAACTAAAGTAGTGTATTAAGACAAATGATATACAATTTTTAACAATATTAAAAATGGGTTATGTTAAAACCATGTTTCTCTAATCAGATGAAGCCATGCAAATGCATGCATGGTGAAATGTCTTGAGCCCCAAAGAATCACATCAAGTTTTTAGAGCTCTCCTGCTTTTCTTCCTCTTCTTGCTTGTCCATGTCCTGGACATATCATAATCTTCCATGTCATACATTTTTTTTTGCAGTTGTTATGCAGCACCCTACAGCACAACTGATGAACATAAGACATGTAACTAATTTAAATCAAATATCTTTATTGTCACAATACAATGAACACAAGTATACAGGTGATGAAAGTCTTGGGTGCAGACTGCAGCGTGACAGTATGGATGACAAATGAATTAAAATCATGAATATATGTAATACAAATTCTGAATATATATATGCAACACACATATATAAGGGACTCAATTCAGGTAGAGAACAATATATGTTAAAAATTATGCTATACAAAGAGCATGAATTGAAAACAATAATAATCACAGTACACATACATCTCTGCAGTAAAGCACGGTATGAATTAGTGCAAACAGAATGTCAGGGTGCATAATAATATTGAGTCCAGTCAGCATAACTGATAAGAGTGCAGGGCATATGAGGTTGGTGGGGTGTGTATGGTTTTACTGGTATGAGTTCAGTTCAGTCTGATTGCCTGTGAAAGGAACTTGTCTCACTGTCTGCTGGTGTAGGTTCTGTGATAACGTCTGCCTGATGGTAACAGTGAGAGCAATCCATGTCTCGGCTGGCTGGACGGTCCTCCTCACACTCCACCTGGTCTAGATGTCCTGGAGGGCCAAAACATGTATTTAGGGTATGGTAAATCAATAAACAATATATAGTATTTTTATTTATAATTGTTGCACTGGACTTAACATTGATTCTTGTTGGGGATATTGGCCAAAAGAATCCCACCACAACTAGCTCTCGTTGTTTAGCTTTGATGTTTACATTTACAGGCCGTAACATCTGAGCTGTCGCAGTAGAGCGGTTTGTGAATGCAGTCTTCACAGAAGATAACTGATGGGTTCAGGTAGCAGTGATGCACTCGGTGGCCATTCAATTGATATCTTCATCAACTGGCTTCATCTTAATTCAAACAAACAGACAAAACAATAAGTCAGCAATAACAGCAATAACCATTCTAGAGTAATAGTGTTGGTGAATACAGGTGCAGGTGTCAGTACTCACCATATTCAGTCATTTCCTTTCCAAATCACAGAGATGATGCACAGCTTATTTGCTCATTTTAGGAGCTATAAAAAAGATGTATATGTGAAAAACTATAACTGCGGACTTGAAAAGTCTTTTGAGAGATCAACATCAATGTTGTACCACACATAACTGCATTGAATTCAGACATACAAATGGAAATGTGAAACTTTTCACCTTTCTGTCTTTTCTTTTGGGGCACAAGAAGTCCATGTTCATTCCTCATTTCTTTAGGACTGGTTTGACTGATTTTCTTTGCGTTTCTGGTCTTCAGCTGTAAAACAAGAAAATATTTATTGACCCCATGTTTAATCATTATTGTTGTTTAAAAATATAAATAAAGCAGATATAATTATATACTTCAAGCACAAGTTCCTTGGCAACTCTAGTAGGCTCCTGAGTTCATCTGTACACATCAGATTCAGCGTCTGAGAAAATGCCATCATGCAAACTCTCAGTTTCTGCCTTACAACAAAGCATAAAAGAATGTGTGAGTGAAGGAGTACAGCATGAAGATGAAGTGAAAAAGGCAGAGAAAGGCAGAATTTTGTGTATAAATTTAACAGAATGAGGGGAACATTTAAGAGATTTAAGAGAACAGTACTGTGTGTTGGTGTGGATGCTAAAATACTTCTCATTATAGTTATTGGTCTTTGTGTGAACAACTTTAAGTGATCTGATTGCCCAAATTCACTGAAGATCTGATTTGTAGCACTTGAAAAGTTAAACTAGGATTTCCATTCTCTTGCTTCTAAGACAGATGTGTTCAGTAACATCACCATAGAAAGAAAGGCAGACTATGAGGTGTGGACAGATATCATGTACTGTTGAAACAGGAAGAGGCGGCACCAATTTGTAAAGATTAATAAAGAATACAATGGACTTCATTTAAACTTCATGATATAAACACTCTTACAATGGGCACAATCTGATGGGAGCTGTGGTAATGGCCAATAACAGCAGTAGGAGTAAAAGTTGTAGAATTTTGTACAAGTACGCTTGTGCAATATAATATGATTATTGGATGAATTATTACTACTACAACATGCTCTTTGTTGAGTGTTCTTCCTGATGGGCTAAGTGAACCAAAATTTAAGAAACATCAAATGCTGAGAAAAATGTATCTGACGTACCATTGGAAGTGTTTGCCTTTGCAGCTTTTGGTCTTCTTCATAAATGCACAAGATGGTCAAATTCAAATCTCATGACAGGCCTTCCTGAAATATAAACATGTTGAGACAGTGTGTTAAAATGATCTGTGACCAAAATATTTGATTAACACATAATATAAGGATGAGTTCATTAAAGCAAATCAGTTATAACTAAGAGTCTTCAACATTACCTGTGAAGGGTTGATCCTTTGAAGGACTTGTTCAGCCCCCTTGACAGCTTCTTCAATATCAGCATTGGGAGCGTGGAGCTGAAGTTCCCTGTTAATTCTAGCAGAGCGAGAGAGAGAGAGAGAGAGAGAGAGCGAGAGAGAGATTTTACAAGAGATGGCTTCTTTAAAGATCTGCTGGATTACAGGTTGTTGTGGAGTATGTAATCCGACGTAACTGCAAGACAGAAAAAACACTGAATTACAATTACATCACAAAAAGATATTAAAGGCATGGCAAACTTAGTGGTTACTGTGCTTTACAAACAGTGTAGAGTAAAAACACAGTTACTGTGGTAAAATCCTGGTAAGTGTTGTGGTTATTGTTAGTAAATACAAATACCAGAGTAAAATTATGGTTACTATGGTAAACCCATAGTAAATGTCGTGGTTATTGTGTGTTAGTAAATACAAATACCAGAGTAAACTATGGTTACTATGGTAAACCCATAGTAAATGTCGTGGTTATTGTGTGTTAGTAAATACAAATACCAGAGTAAACTATGGTTACTATGGTAAACCCATAGTAAATGTCGTGGTTATTGTGTGTTAGTAAATACAAATACCAGAGTAAACTATGGTTACTATGGTAAACCCATAGTAAATGTCGTGGTTATTGTGTGTTAGTAACTACAAATACCAGAGTAAAACTATGGTTACTATGGTAAACCCATAGTAAATGTCGTGGTTATTGTGTGTTAGTAACTACAAATACCAGAGTAAAACTATGGTTACTATGGTAAACCCATAGTAAATGTCGTGGTTATGTGTGTTACAAAGTCCAGAGTAAAACTACGGTTACAGTAGGAGAAGCATGGTAAATATGCTGTAGTTACTGTGTGTGTATTGGCTACACATGACGTGGTCAAGCAAAAGTTAGGCTAGTATTGTAAAAATATGATAAATGTGTGGACTTTTTACACGATCACGATTATCACGCGATATTGGGTTGGGTGCTTTGTTGTGCTTGTATTAGTCATGTCTAAAAGCTGAAGACCCATGTCACATCATTATTTATGTAAAACTGCAACAGGTCTATAAACAGTACAGGTTAGCTTAGGCTAATGACAATGGTAGGCTAGCTGAGCAGCCCACTGACCCATAATTTGAGCATAAACTGCCCTTTAAAAACACGACCCTGTCTAACGTGATGCAGAAATACTGAAATAATTAAAACAATACGCTTAACCACGTGATATCATTACAAAAAGAAGAAGGAAAAAAATATATTTACCCTTGCTTACCTGTTTGAAGGTGTACGCGCATCAGGTGAACTGAACGAGCCTCGCTGGTGACGTCACTGCCGCTGAAGATGATGCGTCTTATTTGGACGCATCTGCTCTCCACCGAAATTAATGGGAAGGATTGGCGTATCATATGCACGCAAAAATGGCATTTGGCGTATGCATTACACGCAAATAGAAAGTGTAAAGTCGTGTTATTTATACGCAGACTGATGAGAACGGGTTGATTATTAAATATAGCATGATCATTTTGATGCCACTCTGTAAAGTATGTACAGTGTATGTACTGTGTGTATATATATATATATATATATATATATATATATATATATATATATATATATTTGTGTGTGTGTGTGTGTGTGTGTGTGTATATATATGTGTATATATATGTAGCTAGCTGTGCATTATCCTGCTTATACCATGGTCATTTGCCAGCATTGACAATGTTAAGCTGTTAAAGATGTTTGCATTGCAATATTTAGCAGACAGGTAAAAATGACAGTTATTGTCATCAGTTACAGCTCATTAGCGCTAGCATTCTGGCCCCTTCAAATCAGACCGAGATGTGTGTGGTAAGATCACATTTATTTGAATGTTTTATAGCATTTATTTAAATGAATTATCGATCAATTGAAAGAGAGAGGGAGAGAGAGAGAGAGAGAGAGAGAGAGAGAGAGAGATGACAGCTATGTGTGCGTTGTCTGAGTCTATACCTCGAGAATCTAGTATCTAGGCTTTTTTATACATTTTATTTATAAAAAATTATCCTGCACCCCCCCCCCAAGCCTTACAATGGGGGTACGTGGGTGCTTTTTTTCAGCAGTCCAGAAGACCTTCAACATCCTTATACAACAGAATTAAACAACGTAATTTTTTCAAACAGGTTTTCCGAAATGTAGGCTATCCTTCATCTGCCATTGGTCAAATAAACCGATAGTCCTACCCCAAACTCAAAGTATTGGTTAAGCCATTGTTGCTGTGCCGAACAGCTTTTGGTCAGCTTTAACAGGTAACTTCACTTAAAACCCAATATATTTTCCATTATAACATGTTTTTACCCAACATTCCAAGTTCTCGTGACCTTAGGTGTTTGCCAGTTCAGAGACAGCGTTGGTAGGCACTCTGCTTTTGTCCTCCGACCAGTGCTAAGGGTTTCGGTGGACCCTGACCTTGAGTAATGAGAGCCCATCTCTAGAATGATCCGGCCTGCTTTGACATGACGGGGTTCAGGCCGGTCACTCATCCCCTGCCCCGCTCTCTCCAGCTCTGCTCACTCTAATGAGAGAGAGAAGAGAGTCCTACTAACAAGCGACTTCATCAACGTGAGCAATGAGCTGACAGAAAGGATCTCTCTTTTGACCTACCTACAAAAAGAGAGAAAAAAGAGAGCGGCGAAATAGAGAACAGCCAAATGAGGACCCGCTGAGGAAGAGACCATCCCAAATCTGCCAGAAGCACGCATCGCTCTTTGTGCCGACACAAAGTAACAGTATGCTTCTGCTCTTAAAAGAATAAAGCAATTATCATTTAACATAGAGGAACCAGATGACAAGGAACCAGATGTTTTGTTGGCTTAGGCACTGTTATACTATTAGACACAGTTCTACAGCTCACACAAATGCATTTGTTTGTTTGCTGTTATTTATTTAATTATTGATTTGTTTGAAAACGTAAAAATGCTGTTTTCGCCAAGGGTTAGGTTGTTAGGTTTTTGGGATAGAATACATAGTTTGTACATTGAAAAAAACATTGTCTATGAAAAGTCCCCATAAAACTGTAATTTGTACAGAAAATTATACATTATACATTTCTTTTAAGCATTAGTGTAATTCAATTATAATATTTAAATAATAATTATGTATTAAACAGTTATATTATGAATTACTGATCATGAAAAATAATAATAATACCAAATATATTGTATGCATTTTAGAATTTTATTTCAAACCAGCTGTCTTTTTTAAAAATATATACAAATACAATATAAATTTGTATTAGTAATACTCTGTATTAATAAATGTGTATTAAAATATAAAGACTATACTCTATTGTTCAGAGGTTTGGGATTTTATTCAGCGAGAATGCATAAAACTAAAGTTTGTCTATCACATAAATGCTTTCTTTTAAAATTTCTGATTACCAAAAAATACAATCCTGAAAAATGTATCAATGTTCCCAGTAATTCAGTATTTAATATTAAATAAATGCAACATCTTGCTGAGCATTAGACACTTCTAATCTTACCCCAAACTTTTGAATGGTAGATTAGAATTAATAAATAATATAAATGTAAAGTAGTGCTGATCTGCCTACAAAAAAATAAAAAAATAAAATAAAAAGCAGCTTTGACAATACTCAAACTCAAAAGCAAAGGATTGTATTTTTATCTGAAAGTGCACTTTATATAAAAGCAAACATCTGGAACATCAATAACCGCAGTACAGAGCAGTGTATTCCACTGAAGGTGCTGCAGAAGACATTAAAGATTTTCAGTCAGCATGGATTTGAAATAAAGCAATATCTAACAAGTGCTGTTTAGATGAATTGATGGTAGATTTAGTTTATAAACAACCGTCGTAGACGAAATACAATATAGGTGCTGGAAACGTAGTAATGTAGCTCAAATATGGATTGTGACTTCTTATTTGTATGAATCTCACAGACAGACAACTTAAGGCAGTCACCTTTTTCAAGACAAAGGACATACACATGCTTAACATTAACATGCAGGCCAAATCCAGTCACACTTTGATGTGTAGCCGCATGATTTCACAGTCTGCATTGACAGCACAAATCAAATTTAAAGGCGTGTTGCCCAGGCAGATTAGAAAAGCAGCGTCCACATTTAATCTCTGCCGAGGTGGCTGTGTTGCTATTAAAATGGCCGAAAATGAAACGCCTCAGGTTGACTGTGGGAATCGGTTATTTGTCAGCACGGTTGTCGGCAGTAAACAAACTTTCTCATTTTTTCCATCTTTTCTGTCTCACTCTGTAGAGATGACATGCTTATTTAAACGAAAAGACAGATCAAGTTACAGAAAAAACCTGTTTGGCTGATACGCACCATGCAACAATTATTCTTTGATATTTGACTGATAATTATATCTCATCGACAGCCACATCTTTCCTTTAAGATCAGATGGTAAAAGTTCATTTTAACGGACACGTACATGGTTTCAGTCTACTTCATCGATGGTTCTACATTACCTAATTAATTTCCTTTCTTCCCGTCTCCATGTTTTTTGGAATTGAAAATGACCTCCAAGGTCTAAGATTATGTAACGAATAATTGAAATGTGACAGTTAATAGCCTATTAATATACTCTGACCTTCAAATCTTTTTGTGAGTCTTGTCATTGTCAGATGATAATGCATGGTTTGATTAGTAGACTAAATCCTCCCATTTCCTTTTAAAGCTCAGCAATTGATTTCTTTTTTTTTCAGCAAAGTCATTGACTGATAAATCATTGTTTACTGAGTAAGGTTTATGTAGCAGCGCTATGCGTGAATTTGGATCTTTTTTTGGTTGATGGGGAAGCTCATCTGTGGATAAATCTGTATTGCTTCACTGTTTCTGTTTCTTTTTTGGATCATGACTATTATACTTTTAAAATAATGTAATTTCTGAGTGCACTGACATAGAATAGATTTTTTTTTACGGCCACTGTGACTTTTGCCCCTCATTTAATTTATTGTACACTGTTTTCCTTCTGTTTGTTAGCTTTCATTTATTTTTGTGTTCTAAACTAAATTACAGTCGGAGAGATTCCATATTTCAGGATTTCTTCCACCCACATGATAACAAATATAGAGCTCCTGTTATTGAGTGTTTGTTCTGTTCACGCTTCACGTTCTCTTTAGACAATGCAGGAGGGGAAAAAACCTGAACACAAAAAAAATATAGATTTTTTGCAAATATTTAGAAAGTTTTGACATCTATATTTTCAGACAGTCCACACAGAAAATCTTAATGTTTGAACCCCATTGACTTTCAGTGTATGGACAAAAAAATATTTTTTAAATAAGTATCGTTTGCATTTATATAAAAAAATAAACTTTCACATCTAACGAATAAACAAATACACAATAGTCAAGCTAAAAAGTTCAACATTATAAATATATGGATGAATTATGCCTTTGTTGAAAAATAAATAAATAAATAACTTAAACCTTTTCGAACATATCAGTCAAATTGCATATTTTCATACTGCAGTGATTGATTGATCCGAAGTGATGGATGCAAGATTTCATGGCAAACAAGGAGAAGCTTAAGAGAGCCATATATGAGGATGGTTTTAGTAATATGATAAACCCATGCTTGGCAACGTCCCCCCACTCCCCCACCATAAAACACAAGTACGAATGTCACAAGCAATTACACACAAAGCATGACAATTCTTTGCTATCATGAATAGCTGTGTA
Source organism: Carassius auratus (assembly GCF_003368295.1). NCBI lineage: Eukaryota > Metazoa > Chordata > Actinopteri > Cypriniformes > Cyprinidae > Carassius > Carassius auratus. The sequence goes on along the minus strand of NW_020526029.1, from coordinate 28,714 downwards.
ATGACACTAGCATTGATGCCTAGCGGGCACTCAGAAGACGATTGTAGAGACTCAACAACATGAGTGAAGCCAGTCCTGTAAAAAAATGCTCCGAAAAGGCTTCGAAAACAAACAACATGCAAAACAACTGGCAGAATAAATTGGAGCTTACGGACTTCGCTGGAAAATGGAGGCCTGTTATGCAAACTCATGCATGACCCCAATGTGCCATTGTAATGGAGAAAAGGATTTTTTACACGGCGCTGCGTCTCTCTCTCTCTCTTTCTCGCTGTCTGTATCTGTCTATCTATTTCTCTCTCTAGACACATACAATGATTTTAGCATGCATGCATAATTCGGAGCAGATAAGTGGCAACTGAAGCATTATGCCTATTAATAAATGAACAGCGTGTGAGATGCCAGAAGCTCAGTGACGGGAACATGAACAGCACAAGGCTAAAGCAATAGAAATCTGTGAAAAACTGCATAGCAGATAGAAACTGCTATTAGAAAGTGTTATGAGCAGATGTTTAGGCCTTCACTCTTAAAAATAACCATTAATGCAAGTGAGTGTTGTTCTATTGTTCAATGGTTTTCTTTGTAAGTTTGGACTGTTTTTGTCTGACATTTAAAGTTAATGTGTTGCTGTAATTTTATTCGATGTCGACATTACTTCTCATATCCCAACTTAATGTTGATAGACAACTATGAACCATAAATTGATCTGGATATTAAGTTTGCAGCGAATGTCAAAACTCAAATGTCAACAATTTCACACCATGATAGGATTCTAAATAATGTGTATTATATTATACCAACAATTAAGATTTATACCACACTGATTGGCTGTCTTCAGTAATTTACGCTCGATTCGCGAGCACAAATTTTAGCACTTCCATTCCATCGTCGTCAATAGGTCAATAGGTTTTTGGTTAAATCCCCTATAATAAGGTCTGTGGTTCACACAAGCTCAAGATACTTTATTCTACGATATAAAACACAGCAGTTATACCCCCCTCGTGATTTTTTTAAAGCTGTTACTTTTCTTAAAAAAGACGGTTGCTACAGTAAATGGGACTCTGGGTTGCTCTGGGTTCGTACCTTAAGCTAAACTCATATGATTATTCCATGTAAACACCACATTTACCGGCTTAGCCATGGTGAAAATTACAAGATGCATAGTGCTTAAAGCAACATTAAAGTTAAATGTTTATGGCCACAAGCAGCTGTTACAAAACATATAGACTGAGGATTTTCTTGAAGCGAGGATAAAATAACTATTTGTGTACCCATCCTAACAAAACGATAGCTGAAATGTGGTACTTCAGTTTAACATTACCCTATGTAAAAACTTGCTCACTCTGTTGTTATTTAATAGATTAAATGCACTAGACTTTTATTGAACAGTATGTAGATGCACGTTTCTAATTAAAATATTTAGAGTATATGTAGGGGCATATTTTTGCAAATGTTGACATGCATATTTAAAATGTATTCATTCTGCCGTGGTTGTTTTTGTTTTTGCATTGAGCAGTTATTCTCATTATGTGTGGTCCGAATGGTCTGGAGGGGAATTCACAATTATTGATAATGTTGTTTATTTGCTAGCACTGTCTGCGTTGTTTTAGCACTTGATTTATTGAAGGATTTATGTAAAATATGTATCGGCATTATGAGCATGCATGCTGTTTGTTTAGCATGCATGTTCGGCGCTGTTCCTCATCTTGTGGGTCAGTTTCGAGTCCTCTGCAGTTCTTTACAGCAGATGTCTAAAAAAATTCTAAAAAAGATCTGTGAATGTTGTGGTCCCATTTAGAGTAACAGGCATCCCATAATGCACCATCAGCTCTTGACCTCAGTGTAACCTCACCAATGTAAATATGAGGTTTGGTGCACACCTCTCTCTCTTTAGTTGTGCGATCATCATTTTTTTTTCTTCTTTTCTACAGTTTTCTTAATAAGGCCTTTTGCAGGAGTCCCAGCAGGCTGTGGTTATTTCATGCTAGTGTTAGTATTGATAGTAACTTCTGGTGCTGGCGGCTCTGTAAGACAGCTATTTTGTGACACTCATTAAGGATTGATAGAGCCCATTTATTTTGTTGTAATTACCAGTTCCATTACTTTTTATGGCTAGTCTGGATGCAGCAGGAGCTGTGGGTGCACAAGGCATTTTTTGAGAGCTCAATAAGCTGGCACAACCAGGCTATTGGTGGAAACAATGTGATATTTATGAAAAGATAAGATAAAAAGTGGAAGGCAAAGATATTGTATGTATTTTGTATATACCAATTTGTACGAATTTCACAAGGTGGCTAATTCATACAAATTTGTGTGACCTCACTTGTACGATTTTGTATGATTTGTCTAGACCCCAGTTTGGGGGTGGGGGGGGGGTATGGTTAGGGTTAGGTCATTTGTACTAATTCATACAAACTTGAGAAATACCTATGATTTCACAAAAACCATATGTCGTATGAATTTGGACACATTATCCACCTCAAAAAATTTTTGGGATTTCCTCCCATACATGCTGTCGGCACTACAAGTAGGGAAAGTGAGAGATAGATTGGTGTGTGTACACGTAAATAAACAGGCCAGACTTGTGTAGCTCAGCTGCGATGAGATCATTGACTCCGTCTGAAATATACCCAGGTACTCGGCACTCTCTTATTCTGTTTGCTTCGGGCTATGTTTGAATGTGTGTGTGCGTCTGTCTGATCTGAGCACCCACCGGCGCATGTGTCCACTGGCTGGTGTGTATTTACTTGTATGTGTTTGCTTGTTTCACCTCTCAAGGGAGGCAGACCTCAGCTGCAGGGGATTCTGGGTATGTATGCTAAAAGGAGGTCACTGACGTTCATATGAGTCTGTGAGCGAGTGTATAAACTAAAACCACAGATATTCTACAGCTATTGGAAATTCAGGGAAATGGCTGCATGTCATGTTCGTTCGCATGAACCATTTGTTCCTTCAAGCTATCCTGAATTGTGGAAATGCTCTGAGACAGACGATAAATTTGTAGCAGGACCGTGAACCGTGTTAAGCTTCAAACTGCCTTTTCTAACGCATTTACCAATGGGTCCTTCAGCTATTCATGCATGTTGATGTTGACTCAGAGTCTATGCTGAGTCACTCCTGTGGCCCACGGTTCTGAGGAGCTACTTGAGAAATACTGGCCTGTGAATGTGGGAAGTGCGCCACATTATATTACAGAAAGGAAATGTATTTTTGCGGCTTTGGTAGAAACAGACAGGTGTGGTGTCAAACTTCTTTGGCATATGATCTGGGCACGGTAATTTGGAGAAAACTCACATCATGCATTCAGATTTTTCGGTTCTTTCAACTACTGTCTTAAAAGTATTTTAGGTCATCTTTAAGTATTGACTTTAAAAGCCTTTAAGTAACTGTTTTGTTCTGCCGACATTAATTGGTTCATTCAATGCAAAATATCTAATTCAGACAATAAATTCAAATTCAAATTCACTGAAGAACCACAAATTTTATCAGTATTATTATTATAGTTACTGTTGTTGTTGTTGTTATTATCTAAGATATAAAAGGTTGTTTTGTACTCAGATATGTAAAGAATAATAACAATAACAATCATAATAACAATAATGGCAAAACAACAACAAAAGTTTACGCAAAAGTTCAACAACAAAACTAATCCTGCATAATTTAATCATGCTGCAATGCATACTGGGAACTCAGAAACCTTTCATATTTTAGCAATATTGTTAAATGTAAAATTATTTATTCAGAAAGCTCTGTTTGACTAATTGGGACAACATTGTAGGGAATTCTGATTGTCAGATTTCGAATGATTCATATTTTTTTGTATTTGTGACTTAAAAAGTCCCATAAACTGCTTTATTTACTGTGCAGTTTTGTCTGAGCTTGACTGCTTTTGACAAGTGTGCGCATTTGTGTTTGCTATTGTGCACAGGATGAGATGACAAAACAACAAGCGTTTATTTGCAACATGCAGTGATAAATTTGTAACACTTTAACTCCCAGTGCAATAATAAATGTTAGGCTCATAATATGCAGACGCCGTCGTATTGTTCTGTTTTGGAAATATCCCTCCAAGAGCTCTCAGATTGAATGATTTGTGTTTACACATAATCTTCCCGCCAATGTGAGCTATAAGATTGCTCCAGACAACTCCGCATTCGGTCTTTGTGCCATTCACGCTTCATTTCCCAGCACATTTTAAAAAAAAAATATGTCATGGGAGCAAAATTAATGTCAGCCCAGAGGGAGTAACATGTCGAGAGTTATCTTATGATTCCACCGAGCTCACAAAAGGCTTTTGGCTGCGTTTTAAGCTGCGAGAAACGCAGAGTTGGAATTCAGATCGGTGTTTTCAAGATGAGAAGTTAAGTTTCGACTGCCAGCCTTGAAAGCTGGAGCTATTAAACATAAATGCATTATAACAGCTGGTTCATATTCCCTTTGATGAAGCATGTTGTAGGGAGATGTGTTGCTGATTTTAATTTCTGATGCTAATCAATAAGAGAAGCCTCTGAGTGCATTATTGAAACAGACTGAGCTGGTTTTACTGAAAGGAATGGAAATACATTATGAAACGGTACTTCTGACCTAGAAATATCTGACTTAAGAACAGATTATCTCAGCCACAATTATATCCGGTCATTGTTTGACATATAATTGCCTAATTTAAACTGCATATAAATTATATGGAGTTTTATTAAACTATCAATATATTTAAATTAATATTTGTTTAAAGAAATATAGCCAGAAATGTAATGCTGAAAAAATACACAAAAGTATATATTTATATGCAGTATTTATACAGTAAGTGTTTATATTTATATATTTAATATCTATATATTTACATGAAATGCATTATTTTTTTAAATAAATATATAGAGAGAAAGAGAGGAAAGTGATGCTAAATTATATACACATATACACATTATATTTACCATAATAAATACCTTTTGGGATTAATAAGCATTTTTTATGTATTTTTAGTTTCACTATCAACCTTTTTGAGAATTCACAGAAACAAATAAACAAATGATTATAATTACTTTTCATTCTTGGATCCAGACTGATGGAATACTTCCATTTATCTTGTTCTTGTTGATTTGTTTGTTTAGTTTGAGCACAGGTCCCTTCTGGGTTCTGACTGGCAAGAGAGAAAGAATTTGTTGAAGATTAAATAGTTTGCAAACTTCAGAAAATATGAGCATTTATAGCTTGCTTTCCTCTAGGCTGCGCTGTAATTAAGCCATGTTTGATGGAAACTGTGAATTAGTCTGGGTTAGCTGCACTGTTGTGTGCTTTGCCTGTGCAGTACATTAGAGTTTAACGTGTGCCATTTGAGAATGAGTGCATCTCCACACTAGAGTAATTTCCAATCAGAGCATCTTCTCTCCAGCTCTGTCAAGCCCCCCCTCTCTTGAACTCTATACATTAAGAGCCCTATCATGAACGCTGTTAATGCTGGGATGGATATGAGACTCAGGGAATTGTCCTTGTTAAAAATCACAGGTGTGCATGCTGCATCAGATTGTCAGGTATGACACCCTGTATTCCCGTCACTGCAAGGTGAAAACGAGTCAAAAGAACATTCACACGTCTTTTTCTGTTATCGAGCTTTTCATGTATTTTTCTTGTTATCACTGAACCACACCAGCTTAAAATGATATATAGTATTATTACAGGAGAATGTCATGTACTAATAACTTGGATTTAATGTACATATTTGTATAAGATGTTTCTAGTAGAGACCAGGATGCATTTATTAGAAAAACATTATTTATTTTTATTTATTTTGGTGTGTAAAATTTATTTAGAAAATAGACTATTATTATTAAATGGAATAAAGAGTGGCAACTAGTCCCAGTCTTACTTTTGAGGTTGGCTATTAATAGTTATGGATCATAATGTTTTACACTCTCTTTATTTGTTACTGTCTGTATCCACATACATAAATAAACATCATGTGGGCAGCAAGAGGAAGTTTCTTGGAGTAAAGTGTGTCAGAGCTGTTTTATTCTGAACCCTTTGCTCCACTGCTCCATTCCACACTCCTCCATTACCAAACTTTTAATTAGCCTTTGACTCACCAAAAACACTAAAGCATTGATTCTCTTAAAGGTAATCTCTATGTGCGCTACTGTAATGACCTCAGGTCTAGAAAGGCCTGATGGGAGAATGGCAAGAGTTGCTCTGATTGATGTGACCCACCCCTAACATAACCTCAGGGGAGAGAGAGAGAGAGAGAGAGAAAGCGAAAGAGAAACAAGAAACAAGTTAATTTTACTGGTAACAAGCTTTTTAAAATTTACTTAAAGGAATAATTCACCCAAAAATGAAAATTTGCACAACTAGACCATCCAACATATAGATGAGTTTGTTTGTTCATCGGAACAGATTTGTAAAAATGTAACATTACATCACTTTTACTACCATAAATCCTCTGCAGTGAATGGGTGCCGTCAGAATGAGAGTGCAAACAGCTGATAAAAAACATAAATAATCCACAAGTAATCCACACGACTCCAGTCCATCAATTAAAGTCTTGTGAAAAGCTGTGTTTGTAAAATTTTAACTTCAAAACATTGCTCCCAGCTAAAATAAAAGTCCTCTATCCATAATATTGCTTTCTACAGTGAAAGAGTAATCTCATCTGATTCAGTAGAGAAATATGCACAAATTAAGCACAAGTGAAAATAAACTGTTGTAAACAAACATATCAGTAGATTTTCATGAGAGAGGACAACAGGGGATGAAGTTTTTGGAAGAAGCGTAATTATGGAGTATAGCCAGGTATTTTTGCCAGAAGAAATAATTTAAAGTTTAAACCTCTTAAAAAAGAAATTGTTTTCCAAAAACACACAGATTTTCAAATTTTTCATTTGTGAACTATTCTTTTAAATCAGTAGACCATTACATCACTTTGTATTTTATATAAATAAGTAAAAAAAATTATAATATATGTGTATATATATATATATATATATATATATATATATATATATATATATATATATATATATATATATATATATATATATATATATTATACATTTTTTTACTTATTTATTTATACTTTTTGTTGTGTCCAAAAATAATTCTTCAAATATGTGGTTTGGTATGAACTATCTCTCAAAATCTCTTTCATGAGGCTGCCCATACTCTCTTTCACACACAGGTAATGGAGTAGTGATTACCTGTAGATAACTGAAACATGGTGTGAATGAGTTTAGCCTCAGCAGAAGGGCTGGAATGGCCATTTGTCCTCTAAGAAACTCTGCATTACACTAGCTCACCGTCCGGAGGTATCATTACCCCTGCTCTCACTCGGAGCACAGATGGTGCCACTGCCAGTGCAGGATGGTTTAATGTTCACCTGTCTGATGGCTGTGCAAAAAGCTGCTTCTCTGGCCTCACTCTTGATCTTTCACCATCACACACATACAGATTAAACCAGCAAACACAACCGCACACACACACGTCTGCTGCCACAAGATGTAAAAAGCATTAAATCCCGATGAAAGACTGCTAAACCTATTATTAGCTTCCATTAGACTCACCTCAAGTCATTACAGTCAGACTCAATGAGATGCCATGTGAGAAAATAGGCCTTTCAGTGTCACATGGTTTGTGATTTCAGCCAGGGACGTGCACATAAAACAGATATACTGAACGTTTTTTTTATTATCACTTGATAAATGTGCTCTGTAAATGTTCTTTGCAGTCTGATTTATCTCTGGGCAAGTGCAAGATTAATAACAGAAACCGTTTTGGACAAGGAGAGATTTGAGGGCCAGTTGTTTAGATCAAGATGCTGAAATGTGGTAACACGTTAAACATATGCCAAACGCTTCTGTAAACATTGGGACAATCAATCCTAAAGTAGCACAAATCGATTCAATGTTTCATCTAGACCCAGTTACCCCAGTCTTGCCCAAGCAAGTTTGATCAGTGACCTAATGTATAAATGTAATTGTATCTTTATTATTTTATACTCCTATTTTATTTTGAATAGCCTGTTTGTTTTATATTATTTTGTTTGGAAAAAGTTTTGTTTATTTTTCTATTTCATATTCCTATTTTGTTGTATACTTCATTTCTATGTAGTAGACTTTATTTTCTTATTTAGTGTTATTATAATTCTTTATATGCATTTAGATAAAACTTTTTATGTACATTTTGCAGTAATACAAGCAAGAATGTTTTATTTACCTTTGAAATGTCATCCATTCTCAGTTTTTTCCTATTTTATATTCCTATTTTATGTAGTCAATTTTATTTGTATATTTTATTCCAAGTTATATTTATATCATATACTTTTATTTCACTTTCATTTAGAAAGTGTGCCTTTTCTGTAAGCCATGGAAAGATTTTTTTTTTTTTTTTAATTTGTATTTATATTTTGGTTTATGCTTAATTCTAAATGTTTTTCTTAATTTTTCCTATCATTTAAAAAGTGTTATGCTATTTTTGTAAATCACTAAAATATTTAGTTAATTTTTCTGTTGCATAACCCCTTTTTGTTACTCTTGTATAAGATTTTTGTTACTTTTGTGTCACTGCGCTTCTTCTTTAAGCCACTGAAACATATTTGTTATTTTTTTCCATTTCATTTTCCTGTTTTAAGTTTAGCTTTTTTTCATTTAGAAAGTGACATTATGCTTTTTCTTTAAGCTACTGTTTTGTTTAATGTTTTTATTGTTGTATTTATATTTGTGTTGTAACCTAATATATTATGTCTTTTCTCTCATCCACTGAATTAAATAAAAAAATTATGTTATGTTTATGCTCATATTTTGTGTTTTATATAGTACAACGTATGTCAGTGTCATGGCCTAACTTCTATAGGTTAAAGAAGAGCTTTTTAGGTCAGGTCATGTATAGAAAAGGCTTGTTCTGTGCTTGGGTTCTGGATGTTCTTTCACTGTTCCTAAAATTATAGAACACACTCATTGGTTCATAGGAATTTCGATTCAGAAACACATCCTACTTTAAGTGCTTTGACGTGTGGTGTTGATGCTGATTCTGAGTTGAATTGCGGTGGTGGTTATCTCGACAGTTTAAGCAGTTTGGTGTGTTTAAGGCTTGTTATACTCTTCCTTTGCTCTCAAATACTTATGGCTGAGAAGAAGCTAAAACGGAAAATTACCTCCAGCATGTAAATGCTTTGTCAGAATATCATGCAGATATTAACGGCCATTTGTTTGTGAATGTTGTAGTGGTCCACAGTTTTTCATTTTGTGTGTCAGCTCGTGCTCTGGACACTCAAAATCCAAGATGAAAATATTCATCAATGAACTACAGCATGGATTTTAAAGCTTTCAGTATAGGACAGAGCCATAAAGAATGGACAAGCCATTCCCATCTTCATGGAACTCCACGTTCCACAATAATGACTAGGATTGAATTGCTGCTGTATTAGACGTCCACCTCCTAAAAAAACACCACGGGGAGCTATGATTCACTATGACTGAACGAGTATGGGAATCTCATCCAGAAAACGGCCTTAGAAAGGAGGAATTCTGAAATAGTAAAGTACTAAAAGCAGTCGATAAAGACATTACATGCCGTTAACAGGGGTTAAATGGAATCCAGAGGGATTTGTGAAGGTGTTTTGTGGTTTCGAGTTCTCCTGTGAATGCAGGGATATTATCAAGTTTATGAAGAGCACAGCAGTAATAGGTCCAGAGTGAGCTGTCATGAATAGCATGAATGGTGTTTTGAGCGTAATCCTGTCAGTGTGTTGGGTTTGATGTTTTAATGCGGGGTCAAAACTAGACGTACGTGTTGCCGAACACGCTCGGACAAATGGATGCCTCCAGCTCAAACATGAGGACTGATAATAGCGCAGCAATGGCCATCAGGCCTAGCACTGTTCGTTTTCCATTGCTCCCTCAATCCCTGAAGCAAGGTCTTGAAAAAAGATTTGAGGTTCAGAGAGATCAAGCATGAAGACACTGTAATTTCCTCTTTCTCTAGTATTGATTTAAAATTGTCTCACAACTGTATTGCCCAATACCAATTACATTTAATAATGTCTAACAACGGTAGATGTATATCTAAAATGCTTCCACCAATACTGACAAAAAAATAATTTATCAGCCGGTAAGCAACACTGACTGTCGAAACGGTGGGGAATGGGGCACTCCTCCTCATTTTTCTTCTTCGTATGATCTCACACCATTCAGTATGGTATGGGGCAATTTCTCTGGTATGTCCTCGCATGAGCTCTGGTGTAATTGAGGGATGTGGGAGCGGACGGGTGGACAGCTGTCAGGGGAAGATAAAGAGGGTTTCCATGGGTGTTGGGGAAAGGGGAGCATCTGATGGAGGGCTTCGCTGCAGCAACCCCACTGGCTGAATTACCTGGCCGCTTTATAATTGTGTGAGAGGGGCACTTCCAACAGCTCTGTCATTACTCAACCGACCGGCCCGGCCCGGCCCAGCGAGGGAGCTGCCTGCCTCCTTCCCTCCCTCTTGCCTGCACTCCTGTCCTCCTCTGTTCCCTTGTTCTTTCCTGTCTTGGGGTTGGTGCAGAGCTGTGAGCCCGCTGTTCGAGGGGGAAACCATTACCTCTCATCAATCCCCCAGCTCTCCTCAGGGTGCTCTCTATTGTTATGGTGACCCACTAGTAGCTTTTTGCGCATTCTGGTCTGTTCCCTTTCTTTTTTTCCCCTCTTTTTGTCACAATGGGGTCCACTTTGCTGCAGCGCATATCATGTAGCTCCAAATATCCTGTAAAGTGTGTGTGTTAAAGGGCAGGGAGTATGATAATGACTGTGAGGACTTCATAATTGCACTGTCTCAAGGCCTTTTATCAAGAATGAGTCTTGCCTATTTAGTCACATCAATGTCATACAGTGCTATATGTCTCCACTTTGTCTAAACCATGACTACACCCTCCATATAAAAGCCCTTGCTTACATCACACAAGGGTAAAAGGCTTGTCATTTAGATAAGATAATCAAAATTCTTCAAGGGTGATTTGCAATGCAAAGAAAAGAAAGAATACATGGTAATTACACAGAAAGCCTAGCAGTAAGAGTCTGCAGAAGAGCCTATAATTTTCTCTTTAGAGGCTTTTTACAAGGGCCATTTGCTCTAATGCTTATTTAACTGATGACTTTGGAAGTTAATCTAATTAAGGAGCTGTGGCTTCCATTTTTTTTTATTTGATTGCCTTTTTCATCTCATGGATTTAAGTAAATATGTCTAAAACACACACACTCTCCAAAATCCTTTTTCTGATTGCATAAAATTATCTTGATATTTGTGGAAAATATGTTCTGTGTTCCCATCTAATTTTTTGATATTTCCCCCATCGCGTGTCTGTCTTTTTTATGTAATTGTTGAAAAGAAGCTGTATCTTATTGATAAATACTGGTTGATTATCAACAAGGGGTAAAAAGTGGAAAAACACAAGATTTCTGAACAGAATATAAATTAAATTAATTGTGTTTGTTGCTTGTATAGTTTCATTTATTCAATATTTGAAATGGTATATGGTACTTTAATGTGATAGGGGCAATGAAACATTTAGCTTAGCCTGAGCTTCTTAATTGTACCATTGTCTTGAAATCTATGTGACATTGTATTTGTGTAAAACCCTTTTACACCATTTACATGAAAATATAGAACATCTGCATTCTCAAACAAGTATGACTGTAATTTGAGTATTTGCTGCTCTTCAGTTTTTTTGTGAGACAGGTTTTGGGTGAGGATGACGGTTCAAATCAAACCTTCCTTACTGACTGCATTCATGTTTCATGTCTTCCACTGCCTCACTTGTCACTGATGTGCTTGTACCTCAGGTGTGCATTGCTGAAATGGGTATTTCATCAAATATGTGCATCTTTAATGTTTGTCCAAGGGAAAGTATGTCATATGTGCCACTGATGTACATGTGTTTTTGTATCCACAGAGGGAGGGACATGTGAGGTCATTGCAGCACACCGATGTTGCAACAAGAACCGCATTGAGGAGCGTTCCCAGACTGTCAAGTGCTCTTGTTTACCGGGAAAAGTGGCCGGAACAACACGGAACAAACCCTCTTGTGTAGACGGTAGGAATCCAGATCTGAATTCACAGCATCATCACAGTCAAAAAAATATCACCTTACCTAAAATGTAGCACCAGTTAAGTGCAAAACCAGTTTGGATGCCTTTTCATGATAGGATGCAAGACATTTTTAGGTAAATGTTATGAAAAAATGAAAAAGCTTTCTCCAATGAAGATATCTGATGTTATCTCAAATTATCTTACATTGAAATGAATAGCATCTCAAAACAGGCTATAAAAGACAAAAACTATGACAAAAATGAACACTGATGCAAACGGCATGAATCACAAATTTATTGTTGTTCCTTTTTCTTTTTGAAGCTGCAGCAGGTGGAAAAAAGTGCTTTTACAATTCCTTTGTGAGCGTAGGAATATGCAAAAACGAATGCTCATTATAAGTTTAGACAAGCATAATTTGGAATAACAGATTTTCAAAGCTTTCTTCAGATGACATTTCGCTTCAGCTGTCACCTTGATGGCATTTTAGAGGATTTATTCAAATTTGATGCAAATGCCAAGGGTCCCACATGACCTCTCCACTAAATCAAGATAACCCTGTGCTAACACATAAATAAATATTTTGAAGAAATATATGTACATATACTTTTTTTTTTCGTGTGTCACGATTAGAGCTCAACCTAATCTTTAAGTCTGAGGCTTAAGATGTAAAACAAATATATGTATGAATGTATGTTATATTAACATGTATCACTTACTCTACTATATGTGTGTGTCTGTGTCTGTGTGTGTGTGTGTGTGTGTGTGTGTGTCACTGATTTATCTTTTTAAAGCCTTCTTTTTATCATGTAGAATTATTTATAGAAGTCAGAAGTCATGGCCTAGTGGTTAGAGAGTTTGATTCCTAACCCTAGGGTTGTGGGTTCGAGTCTCGGGCTGGCATAACCAAAACTGAGGTGCCCTTGAGCAAGGCACCGAAACCCCCAACTGCTCCCTGGGCACCGAAGCACCGTTCTGGGTGTGTGTTCATGGTTTGTGTGTGTTCTCTGCTGTGTGGTGCACTTTGGATGGGTTAAATGCAGAGCACTAATTCTGAGTATGGGTCACCATACTTGGCTAAATGTCATGTCACTTTCACTATAGTGATGATCCAATCATGATTTTTAAACATTTATTCAGGGCCTAAATTTCATTTTTGAAAAATTAATTCCTCTTTCAGGTGACTCTTGTGAGAGGAGTTTTTTTAATTAGAGGGGTGGAGGGGGGCTTTTGGGGGGGGGCATTTTTCACAAATGTATATTTATCTCATCTTAATTTTTGATCATGCACTACATTTTTGTTTTGACGATTGTGCAATTGTTGCACAATATCTTACACAGCACAAGGCTGATTTCATGAGCTCTATTTTTTTACGCAGTCCAATAATACAATCTTTCATAGATTTCAATCTTTTCACTATTATTACCTTGTTTATCTAAAAGTGCTCTTTTCCTTTAAACCTATCCAAATAGCCATAGCTTATGTGTTGAACTTCAAATAAAAAGCCTTAGAAAGAGTATGCAAAAAAAAAAAAAAAAACACTACATATGACACTACATTTTCCATCAAAGCATCAAAAAAAAAAAAAAAAAAAAACGTAACATTAAACTGCTTCTTAACAGATGTGCATGTTTGGCTAGAATTGCCCTGAACTCATATATATCATCTTGGAATGGAGGGGCTGCGCGGAAAGTTACAAAAATGCCACGCAAAATGAGTTCGAGCACACTCAAAGCGAACTTCCGGCAACACCATGATGACATCATATTTACTGTGCACACCCAAGGAAAAAATATGCGCCGTATATGCACTGCAAACAGATTAATTTGAACCAGGTGTGTGCGCTGCAAATGTGCATGAGTGCACGGTCTCAAGGAGAGTGTGCGAGTGCTGAATGGTTTAAACACTGGCAAGAATTAAAACCAAATGTGACATATGAATTGTACCTCACCTTCAGCATTATAATTGTTTCACCTGTGCCGGACAGACGCATCGTTAGCCTTTATCAAACTTTAGAGATCGCCTGTCAAACATCCCAAAGCGATTATCGGCTGATAGTGATCGGTAGCACCCCTAACACCAGAGGTGTTCAACTGGGATCAGGACATGGCTTTCTGCAGACCAGTCAAGCTCTTCCACACTGACTGAATCAATCATTTCTTTTTTAACCTTGCCTTATACACAGAGCAATTGTCATATGCTTAAACATTAAGATTTGTGCTCATGGAATTTCCTAGAGTAGTCAAACAGGTTCATTAGAAGGGGTTGTTGTAATACTTTTACGACAGTAAATTAGTATTTTACTTGAGTTCCCTTCCACCAAAAGAATACAAAAGTGTTTGAAAGGTCACTTTTATATGCTACATCACTTTCTCCATTCCTCAGAAGTTTTTTTTTTTTTTTTAAGCTTCAGATTCCACTCGTTTGTCTTTTGAATACTTTCAATATGGTGATTTCACCGCCCTGTTCCACAACAGATCGTACTGAATGCCAAACTCTAGGTGGTACGATGCACTAGAGCTTTAGCCGTGCATCTCTTCGCAGCATACTGATGTGATCTGTGAAATAGCATAAAGAAAGATTCACACTTCATGCCTCCGTGCGCATGTCCTGCAGGGAGGGCCGGGTCCCGCACATCTGCTAGTGTATCGATCAAGCCAGACAGCTTGTTATGTGGGCAGGTGAGATAAAGAATGGACTTGACAGACCACTGGGCAGTGATGTGCGAGGGGTTGAGTATCTGGATGCAGTCGCCATCTACATATGGTCCTCATACATATGAGTCACCATATTAAAAATATGCGTCCTTTGTGTGTGTGATAAGAGTAGGATTTTGATTACCACATGTTTAAGGTGACATTTAGACTATGGTTGTCATGATGGTATGGTACAGAATGCTCATAAGTCAGGTCAATATACCAATCAAACACTGCATCCAAATGTGAGTACTTCCTACTATATAGCAGGTTTAAATAACAGTATGTGAAATATGTATTGTGGACACACAGTGTACAGTGGACAAAAAGTTCCCAGATGCGCTAATGATTCCTCTGAGGTTCTGAAGAACACTTTATTATCCTAATAGGAAGTGAAGCATTGTACTGTAGGTCACATGACATGGCCAACTTGGCTCATGTTACATGTGTATGGTGTAGATATTATGGGAAATTATGTCTTTATTAACTAATAGATAACAAAAACCAAAATATGTATATAATTGCTTACTATTAAAAGTCCTAATGGAGACCGAATTTTGAGGGAGGACTGGATTGGATTGAATTCAGACTACACAGATGCATACAATAAAAAACAAAGTACCTCAGTAAAGTAGGATACTACAAGCAGAGAAAATAATCTTACATTTTCATTTTATTTTTAACCTATTAAGGAATAGCCAAAATGGTGTTCCAGAAATGAGCTGTTTCCAAGTTACATGCAATACTTGTTTTCCAGTGTTTGATGCCACATTAATGCTAAACTCATTTGCATTATGTTGTCTGAACACAGACCTGTGTATCACGTCTGGTCTTTTGTGTAAACCAACACAATGTTATTATACATCAGAGTAATACACATAAACAGCTGCAGGAGTGTTTGAGTGAGCGTATATGCTGATTAATGAAGACTTGTTCGGTTTCTTCTCCATGAAATCGAGACAGTCGAGTGGTTATAGAGTTGTGGAGGAAGTTCCCGCTTCCCTCATGTGTGCTCTGGCCTGGATATACACTCATCTTCTGCTTGATAATAATACTGTCTTTATGAGTAACGACTTTGTCGGCTGAGCCTGATGGAGACCTGAGGGAGGACCTGGGGGGACAGACTCAAACACACAGCTGCTGTCACACACGAGCGCGCTTATGCACATAGTCACACCCCACACACATTTAAAGCACACACGCTGTTTGTCACCACCTTTCTCTCTCTATTACACACACACACACACACACTCACACAATTTTTGTCGCCCTACTAAAATCTGTCAGCGAGTGTGCATGGGGTTCACATCCTTCACGCGTGCCAAAGAGAGAGTGGCTAAATTTGGAGAGCCGTCGCCCTCCTGTCATCTGACTTTTTAGAAGTCGTTTAGGCAGAGTTATTAGTGGAATAGCAAAAACACACATTCTCCTTCTCCTATCACCTGAAGGGTAAACAAACAAAAAAAATATTAAATTCTATGTACCGAAAAACATAATATGTTTAATAGATCTAATTCAAACAGGTAGGGAAGCTGCAAATGAACTCATTTTGTTTCATGTAATTTTTGCTATTTAATCCTAAAACATCCTAATATGGTTTGCTGTACTTAACTGCTCTGTTTCCTGGTAGAATTTCCTGGTTTGGAGGGCTTTTTTGGGCTTTTTTTTTTTTATTATAAAATCTTATAAGCATTTGTTTGGATGTTGGAGTTGTGTTCTGAAAAACTTTTAAAAAAAATATCTCATTCAAACAGACAGGGACGCCACAAATTACTGTTCATTTGCTAGTAATATTAGTTATATTTGTGTTAAATTTCTGTAACTAAGTAATGAAAAAATATCTTCAACCAACCAAAGCTGGTTTTAAGTGGTCTCTTTGGCACTTTTCACCACCATCTACATCCAGCAAACCAAAGAAGTGCACTCCTTCAAAAAGGCCGATCTCATGGGAAGGAGCTTCCCATGTCCTTGAAAATGTTATATATATATATATATATATATATATATATATATATATATATATATATATATATATATATATATATATATTAGGAAATTACCTCCTTTTCCCATCTGAAGGGTAAGCAATAAAAAAACATATGGAGAGAGAGAAAAATTTGCTTATTTATTTTCATGAGCTGCTTTTTCATTAAATCTCTGAAACTTAAACTCCTTAAACAGACCTAAGATGGTTCTTTCCCCAGGCTAAACACAAGCTTGTCTAGGGTGGGAGTCCAGCAAACCATTTTAGAATGGTTAAACAGTTTTTATTTCAACAGGACTTTTTCTGTTTACATGTCAAATCAGAAATAAAATCTCACTACAATAATCATGCCCATGTTTCTGTGCCCTAGTCTAGCTAATACATGTTTTAGAGTAAGGGGAAAATAATTCCATATCATTTACACAGTATAATAATGCAACTTTATAATCAAAGCTCTTTTTGTTGATTTGTTTTTTGGCCACTGCATTGAAAATCCACTTAGTTCAAAATTCTCACAGGAACAGTGCTTCTTTTATTAAAAAATTACCAACTTTTTCCACCTGAAGGGTAAACAAACCTAAAATATTGAGTTCTCTGTGCTGAAATAGTTGATGATATCTAAGCTTAATATATTTAATTTGAACAGGCAGTGAAGGCACAGATTAGCTAATTTTGTGTTAGATTGGAGAATGATTGTTTTGGGAGATATGAAGCTGTGTGCATAGAGACAGTGGCACAGTTAGTGGGAGTACGCTGTCAGATTATCCCAGCATGGGAATTGATTATTAGCTTTGACAAGGAGAATACGTCCCAGTTATGTCAGGCCCAACAAGACTCTTAGTAAAGAACATTCCTTTTAACATGTCAAATGCTGGGTTTATTCACCACATACACACATATGGGGCTGTTCACAAACACAGGGATTAAATAACCCATCTTTAGACCCAATTTTACAGGGTCATAAGCACAAAAAACACAATCTCAGATATGTTTCATCTTTCGCTAATGTTAATATTGTCTGAAAGTCCGCTGCCGTTTCCACTTTTACATTCGTTCGTTTTTTTTTTTTTTCAAGCTGTTTTCCATCCTCTTTCCTCGTCTCTCTGTGTTGTACAGACATTCACACACACACTCTTTCCGTAAACATCACTGATGTAGAATGAGCCCTTCTGTTTTGCTGGGGGCCTTTAATGCAGAGCATGACAGGTTGTCATGGTGCATTTGATAAAAGCCCTGCAGAACACACACGAACTAGATACACTTCAAGTGAGCAAAATGACTTCATAAACATAGCTGATCAATACCCACTAAAATGCATGAGATTACGTATGTATGTATGCTCCTCCAGACATGTGCAATAAGATTGCAAGACTTCTTACACGAGCCCAATCAGAAGCAGTGATGTGTGCCACTATGAAAACCAGCAAGGGCATTGCGGGATGCAAGCTTTTTAATTACCATTATGTGTAACTTCATAATTAGAACCACTCTCATAATGTTTCCACATTTGCATATTCTGTCTGTTTGTTTAATCGCAATTAAACTTTGCCCCAGTTCTGAAGATTAATTGCATATTTATGGTGTCATTCGCTTCTCACCTTAATAATGATGTTTTAATACAGCGCTTAGTGCTCATATGAGACAGAGGCAGTATTGTGACTGCTAGGCGTCCGATGGAAGTCTGAAATAATGAACATCAGTGGCACCCTGCAAGCACGGAGCTGTCAGAATCCATGAGCACACATTTCTCTGAGCACCTGGGCAGAAGAACTCTGAAACAGCTCTACCTGTGAGTCAGGTGCCCGCAGAGAGGACGGGTCACGATTAGAGCAGCTCTGCACCAATAAACAAAGCCTTTCATTTTTCCACTTGCTTGCTCTTTCTAGATCTCTCTCTCTCTCTCTCTCTCTCTCTCTCTCTCTCTCTCGCTCTCGCTCTCGCTCTGTCTTTATGTCTCTAATACAAACACTTTTCTGACTCTGAGAATGTATTTTTATTTTTTTAAAGGCTAGGAATACTAATGTAATTAGTGACTTTATTCCAATTAATTGTGACCATAGATCACAGTTGTAGAATTTTAGCCTTCTACAACGTTTTCAAAATTGTGAGTTTATATTGTACAGATGAATAGGTCTTGGACAATTACAGTAGCCACTTCATGTATCACAGTTGTAACTGTATTGTATATCAAACAGTTGTGATTTTTTTTCACAACGGCAGCCTTTTATCTGATGAATTTGACCTTATTTGTCTCATAAACGCAACTATTTCTCACAGTTGCGAAAAAAAATAATTATAATTTACCTTGTAACTGCAACATAATTTTTCATGATTGTGATATTATATTTCACAATTGCAGCTTTATATATTACATTTGGGAATTTATGTCAAATATGCAACAACAATTGCCACTTTATTGTATTTAAATTTTTTTATTTTGTAAAATTTAAGATTTTCTCATGAATGCAACCATTTAATATTTGCTATTAAATGGCTATTACTATTACTATTAATGTTGCAACTTCTTTACTCTTGCAACTTTATGTCTCATAACTCCAATTTTTCCATCTTGTAATTGCAACCTCAGTTGAGACAAAATTGTTTCTTCATTTCACACAGTGTGATTTTTGGACTCTCTTAAATGAGAATGTCCTTTCCCTAATACCACTTGCAGCTGACTAGCAATTAACAAATCCATGGCTGTAACTAAAACCTTCCAGCTATTGAGGGATGAGCCTTCAATATGGCCTTGTCCAAACTTCCTATGCCGGTATGAAGCAGACAAATACAGGAAAGAAAGTATCAAAAAAAGTCGGTAGCACTTTATTTTACAGTCATGTTCCCCATGTACATACTATGTGCATATTATAGTAATTACAATAACTATGTCATAACTAGGTACTAACCTGAGCCTACCCTTAAACCTAACCCTACCCAGTGTAGTTACCTTGTATTACCAGAACTTTCTTAGATAAATACACTGTAAGTTCACTATAAGTACATGTAAGCACATGTACTGTAAAATAAAGTGCAACCAAAAAGTCTCATTCATGTGTTGAGAATCTTCTGAGCCTATATATAATCAGGCATTATTTTGCGCATTTATTGAAAGTTTTGAAGAAGAACACACACATACTGTATGGTGAAGCTCACTTTGAAGAAAGGCTGAGGACTCTGAGGTCTCTTCATTAAGAGTGGAGAGCTTTGACAGGGTCATGATTGAGAGGCCTTACGCTGCTCTTTGAATGTCTAATCAAGCCACACTTCTTCCTCTATGTAAAACACTAATGGCGACTAATGGCACTCCATCCCTTCCAAGGTCGGCCTTCTCTGACCCTCAGAAGGAGA
This sequence comes from Carassius auratus, assembly GCF_003368295.1. NCBI lineage: Eukaryota > Metazoa > Chordata > Actinopteri > Cypriniformes > Cyprinidae > Carassius > Carassius auratus. The sequence continues at coordinate 8,644 of NW_020526029.1, read as the reverse complement.
CCTGGTCTGGGCTCCCCGTTAATTACACCCCAGGTTCATTAGAGCCGTTCGGCTCGCCCTCTCACCTTATCCAGCTTTATTGCGACCGTTTCCTGCGCCTACTCAAAAAAGAAAACAGTCATTCTATCCTCACTAAGAGCCCAGCAAAGGCCTTATTTAATCAATCAGGTCATTACCAGACCGTTTCTCTGGGCAGGAAAAGAAAGAAAGAGTGGTTGAAGTGGATTTAAAGAGTGAGTTCATTCTTCACTTTGATGACGTTGAGGACAGCAGGAGGCGGGACCAGAGGGGGCTGGCCATTATCTGCACTGATGTATCGATCCGGACCCCGGCGCTGTGAATTAACACCTGCAAGAAAAGCACGACAACTTAAAGTGTAATTGCTTAGTGCTCCTAATCTCCTCTGGAAGTGATCGATTGAGTGACGTCGAGAAAACGGTGTGGTGCTGAATCCATCCCGGAGTCCCTGGTGTTTTCTTATAAAAATTCAAAGCTACATGGGTGTGCCAAAATGAGACTCTTTTAGGTGCTGTAATTGCCATTATTATTTGGGTGTAATACTTCACAGTTGGGTATATTTTACACTTATAATTAATTCAATTTAAAATAATACAATAAAATATTAAAACTAATACAATTTTATCATTTATAATTAATTTTTAAAGCAATTACAATGTTTAAATTAATGCAAAATATTTGCACATTTAAGTAATGCAGTTTATACAGAAGACTTTAGTTAAATGTATAATGAGTGTGTTATCTTTATCTCTTTAAGTTGTATTAATACGCACAAACTATATACATTTATTGTGTAAAATATATGTCAGTAGACAAACTAATATGAACGAATATTTTTTTTTTTGCTAATTTATTAATATTATGTATTTATTAAAACTTGCTCGAACACCATGTGAGAAACTTTTTGCCAATTTTTTTTCACATTTTTAGTGAAACCATGCAACAAAACCATAAAATGTAATACACAAACAGTGACATGAATGTGAATGTATTATTTATTTGTTTTAGTTTTTTTTTTAATTAGCTTTATTAATATTAAAAAAACTTTATAAATTTATTTAACATGAGAATTATGTAACATTTAAGAAAGATATATATATTCTTCAGTGAAACCATTTAACTATGCCATGTGTTGAATCTCTTCTTATGGTTTCTCAAGGTGCTTCCTTTCACAGATGATTGATGGATACTCTGTCACTCTCAGTTTTGCTTTTGAAAGACCATTTGTGTGTGTGTGTGTGTGTGTGTGTGTGTGTGTGTGTGTGTGTGTGTGTGTGTGTGTGTCACTTGATATCAATGATAGACAACATAGTGTGATGTTAATGAAAGACCCTTTGACAGCTTGATTTATTTAATCTCGAGCAACAAACGACATTATCTGTTACCTGACAGTGCTGCCAACCTGCGTGCTGCTCGAGGTCACAGATCTACAAGCACGTCACAAGGTCCACACCTGCTCCCAATCATCCAGTACTTACAGTATGATGATCAAGGACCTTCAGCAAACGCAACCACAAGCCATTACAACACAAACCGGAAAAACTGACATTTAAATCAGCCTACCTCTACCTACACTTCTGCTCAGAAGCGACTCTAAGAAGACAGATGACCAGGAAAGTGAGACCTGGGCCCCATGGGTCCTGCTCTGCTCCAGTAATCCACTTTCTCTTGCCCTCTCTTGGGAGCAAACACCGTCCTGCTGAGGCTACGATGGCAAAAAAAGTTGCTGGAGTTGTGACTTTCCGATGGCCAGTTGACCCAGAAGAGGGCGAGATGCCGAAATAAACCATATAAGGAGCAAGGCCCTGTTGAGAAAGGGCTGTCTTCAGACTGAGAAGGTCACCTGAACGGGGTCTGGCATGAATCCAGACAGATAAAAGTCTGAGAGCAAAAGCACTGACCCTGGTGTCCTCTCTCGTGAGCTCTCTTGCCAAGTTTGGGATGGAAAGGGAGAGTGCAGGCCATCTGTCAGACGGGTCAAACGCTGGTGCGGTAGACATCAGACCATTTGTCTCACTTTGGCTCTGCTGTATCCACACATTTAAGGACTGGCAATAAGTGCTGGAAGTGTCTTCTAGAGTATTACAGAATAGTAGAAAACCTGTTATGTTGCTCATGTTTTGTGTAAACCTGTTTAATCATGAACACTTAGTATAAGTATACATTAGAAAAGGTAGGTGTATAAATAAAATCATGTAGAATTGTATAATTAGCCTTCATTTGGGTGAAAAAAACAAAGCAGAGAGTGTGTGTTGTTTTTATGAAACGGTTTAATGAAATAAAGTTTCATGAATACGGAGTAAATTCTATTTTAGACAGATGTGTCTAGTTAATTTTAGATATTTTTGCTCTACCATCAAAAATAGTTACAAAGACAGAAAAAGTAACTGCCCAAGCAACAACTGAATATACTTGGTTCCTGGATGAATCAGTGAATCTGATGAGTGAATGATTCAGTGACTCGTTCATAAAATCATACACATGATAAGTGGCCCAAAGTTAAGATGTTTCCTGCGATTTCTACCAATATCACTTATGTTTTACTACCAAATGAGTAGAATACCTTTTTCTTGCTGCATACATTCGCTTTTATTGGGACAGACCATGGACTTGTTTTGTCAGTTAAATAAATCTTTTTTTTTTTTTTTTAGGAATCGGTGCGTGATTCCAAGAATCAGCTGAATGGATGATTCAGTGACTCGCTTGTGAAGTCATTTGTTGCCTCCTACTAGCTAATGGATGTAAACTGCAGAAAGAGTCGCAGTGTTACTGTTAATCAGCTCTTTTGGAACATGCTCAGCCCTTCAAATCCAAGGACCAGAACTTACTGATGTTTCTTCAAATGTATGTATCTTCCAAATAGCCATGTTATACAGGTGTTGTCCTGAAAATTCTGCTCAGACAGAGCCTGAGTGCCCTGAATACAAATCTCTTTTTCTTTTTTTTTTTTACAAAAAAAGTCTCACATTTCACAGGCCAGAGTTTGAATCTGGGTTTCGGTGATTCCATCATTGCTCTCTTCTTTGGAATTGATTTCTTTGTCTCTTTTTTGCTTTTTGCCTTTTGCAGGTATTACTTCACTATTTTTCAAATGGCTTCAACATTTAGAGTATCTGAATATCAATCTTTGACTGCCTGGTAATAAAAAAAGAGGCTTTTTGGTTCCTCTCAATGTATGAGCTCAGGAACATTAAATATGAGAACAAGCACCCTGTGGCAAAACACCTGTGCAATATCTGCTCTCCAAAAAAAAAAAAATTGCAGCATTTCATGTAAAGTGTGTCATTCTGCACTTCAGATCTATTTTACACAGTATCGCTAAGTTTGACCACTCGGGTGTTGAAACATGACGGACAAGACGGACTATGATAACAAAACTAATATCTCATCTCTTCCGTGGATGAGTAATTTCAGGAATTCGTCCTGAACAACAACAAAATCCTATCTTTAACCTAGGAATAACATGTATACACCCCTGCTGACCGCTAATTGCTCTGTGATTAAGATGGTACACAGTAAAACTGAGCTGTACAGAAAAGCGGCAGGAAAAGGAGTAGGAAGAGTCTGTGGTCATCACTCTCCATTCCGTTCAGACCGGAGGGAGTTTAGTGTTTAATGAACCCTGGGCTAGTGTGTGCACCACACATGAGAGTGAAGAGTTATGGGACAGATAGCACAGTCAGAGTTTGCATATCTGTTGAATCTACAGAAGGTGGCATGGTCAAATCGCAATCTGTATCTATTTATCTTTAGATAAATAATTATGTGAACTGCTCTGTCATTTTCAGTAGTTTTGACCCAGAAACACATTAACATGTTAGCTGTACTGATTTATTCAAACATAATTGAGACAAAATATAACAGATCAGTAATAATGTAAGATGTAACTCTTGATTTTTATTCATGTTTATTATAGTAAAGAGAAAAAATTATAATTGGTTCACTTGTGCACCACAATGCTGACATTCAAGGATTGCTTTTTTTTCTCCACAAACAACATATAATGGAGATTATATTTATATTTTAACAAATTGCTGGATCTCGGATGTAACCCGGGCTTTCTCACTTGCACACCTATACTGAAAGTGCAAGCTGTGATTCAGGCTTTCACAGAAAAGTGAGAAAAGTAGAATAAGGGTTTCAAAAAGACTGAAAACCAGCTGTTAAAATCTGAAGGATGTAAAGCAGAGGGCTTAGAGTCTGTTTGTGAGGAGAAAGGAGTCAGGTTCTGCTGGGATTTAGCTCAGTAGTGAGCGATTATTGAGCTAAGACTTTATATTGATTAATTTTTACCTTTTAACCTTGGTGACAGACAGCAAAGATAGTGTACAGAATAATGAAATCTAAGTTGGACTTTTAACCTTCAAATCCCAAAAATTTACCTCAGAAAATCCTCTTCACTGCGGCAGAACAAGAACAGTAATAAAAAATAGGTTTGTTGGTCGACAGACCTAAAGAAATGATACATCCGTCATCATTTACACATCATTTTGTTCCAAACCTGTGTGACTTACTTTATTCTGTTAAATTAAAAGAAAGATATTTTGGGATGTGTGTCGGTACAATAGAAGTAAATAGTAACTACCGTTTTTCAAAATGTGCTATTTTGTGTGTAGAAGGAAGTAAGTCATATAAGTTTAGAACAGCAAGACAAATTTCAATTTGAAAAGGGTTTTTTTTTTCTTTTTTTATATATATATGTAAGGAAAGGAACATTTCAGGTTTGTTCTAAATTTTACCTTATGATCATAAAATAAAATGAAGTAGGTAACATGAACAATGTGAGCTGAAATATACACTATTATTTGACGTGGATTGATTTAAATGTTTTTGTTTTTTTTATCAGTAGCTACAAGAGCACACTAGCAGCTAGAGAATTGTTGATGTCTGAAGGAATTAAATGTTTAAACTACATATTTGAAGTGACGTGACATACAGCCAAGTATGGTGACCCATACTCAATATCTGAGCTCTGCATTTAACCCATCCAAAGTGCACTCACACACACAGCAGTGAACACACACCATGAACACACACCCGGAGCAGTGTTTGTATGACCAGAGCAGCAAAAAATAGTTTTCCAAATTTTGATTTTAAAAAAACACCTTTCATGTCTTAAAACTGTGTTTTAGTTAAAAAAAATATGTCCATTGAAATGATTTCCCAGTATGCTGTTAGTGTATCGGTTTGAAATAGAAGCTACACTAAAACTACGGAAAACATTTCTAGAGCTCGTTTCGTCGAGGGAAAACACATTGACTCGAGGCAGCCTCCATTTCTGTCATCACCACGTGTCTTCCTCTCTTCCTCCTCCCTCAGTTGTGTGTAGCAGTGAATTCTCCCTGACACATACACACACAAATACATACTCAAAACCCATGCTGATTACAAGTGGGATTTTTTTTCATTTGCTTTTAGCCTGAGAGAAACTATTCAGCAAATGTTATTCAGTGAATATTTATGTCAGAATATACTGAATGCCTTTTTAATTCAGTGTAATATCAAGGTAAAATATGTGGCTTTTCACTTTTCACTTTAACCTGAGTTATCACTTTACCAATTGTAACTAAAGAGTGCTTGCCTTATTAAATATTCAGGCTCTTTGTTCAGTCACAGAAACTTTCACATGCTTCATCAGGTAAAAGCAAAACATGGCATAGTGGATTTACATGGTGACATTTCCACAGACGGACAATCAAATAAAACCGGTCCACATACTCGTTGGCTAGTTCAGTCAATGTGATTGACCTCATAAATATGCAAATAAGAATTGATGAAGAATGAATGTCTAGAATTTATTTATTAATAGCATGAGACAAGATAACCCATGATTAGGATGGTTTAGAATAGTCCTGGTTAACGGTTTAAAGTCTAAAAAGCCAAGAATTGTCACATTGTTAAAGATTTATTTAATAAATCAGATATAGGGTGCAACACTAAAGGTTGCACCAAGTTGAAAGACAAGATTTTGAATTTATTCTCCTCTAGATCATTTGATTGGCACAAAAAACACTTTCCTCAAACTGAACCTTAAAGTGGATTTTGTTAATTTGTATTCAAAATGTTAAAATTTTACATTTCTAATGATTTAAAATATATACACACACACAAACACACACACACATATTTGCATTACGGTACTGTGAAATCATAAATTATTTTGGGATCTCTTTTCAATCTTTTCCAAATATTTGTCTTTTAAATATTTAGTTTTTTGTATTTTTTTTTATTAACATTTTAATGACAGTTTATTTATTAAACAAAAAGTATTCAGTCAAAATAAACTAAGACTAAACTAAAAAAGTAAAGACTTTGCTGAAGTGATTGTTTTGAACAAGATATTAATATAGGTATTATGCAAATTATGCAAACATTTATAAGATTTTTAAACAAAACAAATCACTTGTAGTATTTTCCCAAAAAGGACATTGCACATTACTGTTTAGGGGTGCATGATAAATATCGGCCGATATTTATTGCGCATCTCGTCAGTAAAGCCGGTTCTCTAATCAGCTGTAAATTCCATTACGTGCGTGATTTCACATAGAGCAGCTATAACTATACAGAGCCGTTGTTAACTGACAAGCTTTGCAAATCAGTGCATTGATTATCGGCCAATATTTTTCATGCACTCTATTACTGTTCAATAAAAAAAAAAAACGCTGTACACTACTTTTAATTTGTCCACGTTTGAAACTTGTTGAAATTTCTCTTGTGTGTGCGTGTGTGTCTCCAGCCTCCATCGTGATTGGGAAGTGGTGGTGTGAGATGGAGCCGTGTCTGGAGGGAGAGGAGTGTAAGACACTACCAGACAACTCCGGCTGGATGTGTTCCTCTGGGAACAAGATCAAGACCACAAGGGTGAGGGCTCGGAACATGCTCAACATCACTTCACACACATAACCAACACACACATGCAACTTTTCTTTTCTTTTTTTTCTGAAAAAAAAGATTCAGTTAAAGATTGTCTTATAAGACCAAGGGACACATGTAACTCTGCACCTCACTAACCTGTTAATTCCTCATGATACCATGTGGCAGTAGCGCGTGTTCAGACAACACATCTTCTTCATTTAGTCCTAATGCAGCATTATAAAGATGCTGTGCTGAGTTCAACTTAAGAAATAGGAAACTAAATAAGTTCAGGACGTCAAGACACAAGTCAGACAAAAATAAACTAAACATCAACTCTGACAGGAAGTAGGCATGACACAATATTAAAACTTGATGAGCAGATCAGTATTCCCATACGCTGATTCAGTAGAGGTGACAGACAGCGGATCTGTGAGAGTCATGTGACAGTGGACACAAGTAGATAGTGTTACAGGGGGTTTGCTTCCTCCTTGGCATCTGCTCGGGTTTAAACTATCCCAAGCCCTGCTTATCCGAAGGTGGCTGGATGATTTTCCAGATTTCCCAGGTAAGATCATGCATACAAACCTAATGAACCAGAGAAAGCATCTCTTGAATCATTAGTGTTAAAGTATCTTTAAACAGAATGAATAAAATAATGTGCCCACTTGTGTCAAGCAAGGAAAGTTTACACGGAAATTAAAATTATTTACTCACACTCGTGTTGTTTCAGTGCTCTTCCCTCACAACAATGGCAAGACTAGAAACTTTCAAGCTCCAAAAAAGTCAAAAGAAAAACGTCACACAAGTGTTATTATCTGCCAGAGGAAATGGTAATCAGACCTTATTTACTGATTATTCATAATTCAAAACTCAATATTCACTGATAATCCTGCCCTAAAGCTAACGTCTAGACCAAGTTTGCATTCATTTTCGTACAAATTCAGAAATGATATGCCATGTTTGATTGCTACACACAAAAGAATCAGCGGCGAAGCTTCTAATGCACCTTTTTGGAATTTGGATTTGGGATGATGAAAGCTTTGGTAAAGATGACTAATCTGAGTTAATGTTTTCTAAACGTTCAGTCTTTACCTCAAAAAAGCTTAAGAATTATATGGTATATAGCATACAAATCATGTTGACTACAGCTTTTTGGTTATTATTTGGAGCTTGACAGCTCATTGTGTGGCAATAGTTGCATAGCAGTCCTTCAAAGATTTCTGCTGTTTGGTTTGGGATGACATGAAAGTGAGTAAATATAACAGAATTGGCATTTTAAGGTGAATTCTTTCTTTATCTCTAATTGACAATGAATAGAGAAGAACTGTAAAGAAACAACCAAATTTATTATTCTTTACAAATGTAGAGCACAGGTACATGGGAAAGAAAACCCCGCTCTTGATATTAAACTTCCTTTTTTCCCCTCCCTCATATCTTTCTTCCCAGAACACCCAGCCATATTCAACTTTTTAGTTCTGAGGGCCACCGAAGCTGGCTCGCCAGAAGCTCAGTGGCGTCCTTCTCCTCATCAAGGTTGGCATTTCCATTTTTTAAACATCTTGAGCCATATGATTAGGCTTGCACATTTTAATCACTGCTCATCAAGATCATTACAGTCCCAAACATAATTATTGCTGAGTCAGTGTTTGTGTTTGTGAGTGTGTTTATATGCTGCAGATGATTAAAACCACAAATATATTCCTCCTCCAGTGTCTATTCTCCAGTCAGCGTAATTTATAAGTGTGTGCACACACCAACATAATGAAAAAAA